>NC_056744.1:1084062721-1084250407 GCF_019279795.1 Protopterus annectens | reverse complement strand
GGGTGGCGAAAGCTAAACACACTCTGGCTTGGCTTATAAATGCCCTAGGGCAGATAGCCTAGTATGAACCTATGAACCTATGTACCTATACCCACACCCCCAGGTTGTTGCCACAGTGTGACGCATCACAGACTATCCATATGCAACTAACAGTGGGTTAAACTGACTTCCAGTTCATAGCCTGCTATGGACCACCCTCCTAAACCCAGGTAACCCACTTGGCCTACTTCAGAATACATGAATATCTGCAGGTGTCTCCAAACAACAATATATTGGGCAGCTTTATTTACCCACACATAGACTGGGAGCATTACTGTAGCTCCAACACCCTAGGTGAAAGGTTCCTAGAATCCATCCACACAATTGCTATGGAACAACTTTTTACCACTCCCACAACAGGGGAAAACATACTGCACCTGATCATCACCAACATGTGGACTATATGCTCCGGACCAGAAGTGTATCCCTCGCTGGTAAGATGACACCATAGACTACTCTCACTGTATATTCACATACCAAACGCAGCCCCTGCACAGAAAACCACAGTCAAAAAGTTGTGTAATGCAAATTCCATGAATTCACATGAGGCAGGCTTCAGACATGGGAACTATTTAAGGTCAAAGGTACATATGTTTATGTGGCACACACATACCTCATGTGTGCATTGACATTACGGATATAATCTATGTCATACAATAATAAGAGCAACACCCCACACACATGGACAAACTGTGTGACAAAAACACACATGGAATTTGTAGGATTCAAACCCCTACCTAACTATATTATGACATTTGAGAGAGCCACATTAGCAGAGTGCATTATTTGCATTACTGGGAGGTTTCCCTTCTCCTGCTATACTTATAGGGTGCTGACATCATCAGTGTTTAGAAAGAGGAATGTGCATCATGTAGTGTGTTCTTCTAATTGCCAAAAGGGACATTTCTTTTACACAGAATTGCACACACACTAACCCCCCTCATCCAAACACACACACTGAGCATTTGCAGGATTCAAACCTTTATCTAATTATGTTATGACATTTGAGAGAGATGCATTAGCAGAGCGCGCTATTTGCATTACTGGGAGGCATTTCTTCTCCTGCTATACTTATAGGGTGCTGCCATCAACAGTGTTTAGAAAGAGGAATGTGCATCATGTAGTGTGTTCTTCTAATTGCCAAAAGGGACATTGCTTTCACACAGACTAACCCCCCTCACCAAGCATTTGCAGGATTCAAACCCCTATTTAACTATATTATGGCATTTGAAAGACATGCATTAGCAGAGCATGCTATTCACATTACTTGGAGGTTTCCTTTCTCCTGCTATACTTATAGAGTGCTGACATCATCAGTGTTTAGAAAGAGGAATGTACATCATGTAGTGTGTTCTTCTAATTGCCAAAAGGGACATTTCTTTCACACACACTAACCCCCCTCACCCAAACTCAGCATTTGCAGGATTCAAACCCCTACCTAACTATATTATGACACTTGAGAGAGACACATTAGCAGAGCACACTATTCAAATTACTGGGTATCCATTCTTCTCCTGCAGTATTTATAGGGTGCTGACATCATTATTTATAAAGAGGTATATATATCTCTTACTATCTGTCAGTTAGGGGGATAGCATATATATGCATTAACAGCCGCCTACTTCAGGGTCAGATATGCACATCAGCACTGCCAGGTTATGTTTTATACCATGCTTCGTGACCACAGGACCTGTAACACACAACACAACCAGCTCAGACCACCCCTCCCATATCCAGGAAACACACTTTGCTTCCCTGGGAACAGTGTAGGATATGAAGGTGTTCACATACACCATTACAGTGGTTAACTTCAGGTACAGGTATATTGTGTGGGGGAACTACTCAGGCCTCAACAACATCATCCTACAGCCACTACAATCTGTGAATCCATGTGCTATGGCAGGACCACTCACCACAGCCACAAGGGGGAATACATATTGGACCTGACCATCTGCAACATGGGGACTCTATGTTCCACACCAGAGGTAGACCACCATTGTTAATATCTGACCATACCCAACTTTCCCTGGACATCCATATCCCATCACCACCCCCAGGCAAGGAAGTCACTGCAAACAAAGTATTTATCAAAAGCAGACTTTGCACTTGTGAAGACTGGGGTGTAAGACTTCAAAGGACCCATGCTGGGGGATTATACAGGCCACTCTGCATAATCCTTGACAATTGCATTCTATGAGCATCTGGAAGGTTTGCATTGATCATGCTATCCCAAATAAACCCAAGACTCCTCCACAACAGGAGACCTGTCTGGTGTACACCAGCCATATATAAGCTGTACAACAGAAGGAGGGAGCTAATACATTACAGAGCAATATCCCACAGAGGGAGGATGTCTCTGAACAGTATTGGCACGACACTTCAATCCCTCAAAATCATCACGTCAAAGTGTTGACAATGAAATTGTCCAGACACTGCAGATAAGGCTCCCCTCAGTCTGTAATTGACGCCCAATTACTGTTATAAGTCCTCGCCAACCCTCTTCCAGCAAACACCAGCCACATGGATGTGACATTGCAAATTCAACCCCTGGGATCTCCACTGTGTCCCTGCTTGATGGAGGCACAGCACACTAGCCTTAAACGGTGCCTTCTGTGACCTACTTTACAGAGGCACAGTAGCCTACTGTACTGGGGAGGCAGATGCCAAGCACACTCTGGCTAAGCTTGTATTTCCTAGGGCAAACAGCCTAGTATTGACCTCTACACCCATATGTTTAATTTTCAGATGCACAATATTTGTTGCTGATAAACTGTTTGCAGGTCTTTATTGCCATAGCTTTCCCTGTTTCTATGAACAAATTGTGTATCTGTGGAAGATGTTTGAATATGAGAGGGATCCACTATTTAACTTATGTCTCTGTAGTCATTTAACTGTGTGCACTGGGCAGATTGCTGTATTGTGGGAGGTTCCTGGATTAACACATACAAATACCTGATATGTGTGGCCAACTGCTAAACTGAGACATGGCCTAAGTGTGTGAGCATGCCCAGTTCAGGCTTTCCATGGCTTGTTGCCTGACATATGTCTCATTTATCAAAGTGTGCGAGCATGCCCAGTGTGAGCTTTCCATATGTTGAAATCTGCAGTCCACCACATTTGTGGTTGTGTGTGAACTTCAACAAAATTTCACATTTATAGTTGTGTGTTGGGAGTCATGTTGTGTACTTACTGCCCAACTGCTTTGTGTCTGAACCCAACAGGGATTATACTGTGCCTGCAGGGTTTCCATGGGATAGTTTGCATACAGTTGTCAACATCCTTTCATACTGACCAAACACTGTAATATCGTATAGTGTACAGGTTCAGTACTTTCACTGTGGTGGACAGTATCCTGGGTTTCAGTCCTATCACTGCTTTAAATATTCATAGTGAGCACACCAGACTGGTTAAGGGCCAGTTGTGCACATATGACTATGTTGCATTTTGTTCAGATATGGACTACTTAAATCAGGCTTGTCCAACATTGGTAGTGTATTCCGCAACTTGGGTGGACATTGACAAACACTAGCTATGTGGCGTAGGCCATTTCTAATGCTAGTCTTAGAGTATGTTTGTCCTTCAACACACATTGTAACTGGATTTTGCCATGACATATTTCAAGGTTAGTATATTGTGCCTCTGTCTACCCGTAACATAGCAGTGATACCCACGGTAAACCTACCATCTCCCATCCACTCATCAAGATTCCTCTTGAGGAGAGTCAATGAGGGTCTCTCTGGCTAACCTTTACTGGGAGTTTACTCAAGAGTGGATGGAGCTTCTGGGTTATGGATCAGTCACTACAGCATGTCCTATGTATGTCAGTGCTAATGTTCAGGTCTCTCATGTGCATAGCTCACTGGCATTCAGATTTTACAAGGTGCAGCATGTTCATTGATTCCAGCTTGGACATGGCTTTATACATCAGGCACAGATTGCCTCTAGGCAGGCAGTATGGCACTGTGTGGAGCTGCAGTTTGTTTAATCAGGCAACACATGGCATCTGTTCGAGCTCTTTGATCCTCCTGGTGAGGTACTTTTGGGGTCTTTCCAGTTGATGGAGGTGTCTGCTGAGGTACATCCCACGGGGGCCATTGTACTCAATTGTGAGGCTGATGAAGGATGACTGAAGAGGCACGATGACCTCCCCTGATCTAGATCTGACTACCTTCATGATTAGGTGAGTATATGGTATGTTTCTGTAACCACTACAGCCACATGGTTGTCAAATGCAAGATATCTATCAACATGTGTCCCCAGGTCTCTTATTACTTCGAAAGTACTTAATGGGTTAATACCTATGTGGTAATTGGTGGGCACTTACTGTTTATCCACAGGGGATGACTATACACTTTTCTGCAATTAGCTTGATGACATGGCTCTGGCACCAGTTGTCTGTTTCTATGTGGCCCTTTTGTAGGATGCTTGTGTCAGCTGGAGAGTCAGATATGGTGCCCAGTTTGTAGTCCTCTGCAAACTTGTTCAGACACAGTCCTTCCATGTAGGCCTGTACCTATGGGAAATATATACCAAACAAGGGAGGTCCCAGGACCGAGCCTTGTGGGATGCCAGTTGTAGCTGGTTTGTAGTCTGACATGGCTGCAGCATTTCTGACCATGTCAGTTCTGTCCTTGGGCTGGCTTGCAACCCATCTACTGACATAGGGGTTTATATTTAAGCTGGTGAGCTTATCTATAATGAACACATGGAGTATTGTATGGAAGGCTTTTGCAAGGTCCAGATAGGCTGTGTGGACCACATTCCCCTCATCAATGGCCTTGATGACTGTTTCAAATGAGTCAAACATGTTTAAGGGGCAGGATCTGCCCTTAAGAAAGCCACGCTGGGTAGGGTCCAGTGTCTGTAGGTCCCCAATATCTTTATTTCTGAGGTCCATGATGATCCCTTCCATAGCTTTGCAGACCAAGCTTGTCAGGAGTCTGGGGTGATAGTTTGCAGTATCCATTCAGGCACCACCTTTGTGGAGAGGGACCACTGTTGCTGTACACTGTTATTTGGGTACATATCCTGTGGTAAGGCTGAAATTGAGCAGTAGTGTTATTTGGCATTCCATTCTTCTTGGAGTTCATGTTGGACACAGCCCAGGACACCATCTCGTACCATTGATGCTGTTTGTTTTGCTTTGAAGATGCTGGCTGTTACCTTAGCATCTGCAATGTCAGGGGGCCAGCACTCTGCTGGGATAGATATTTGGCATTTTGGTGGGGGGGGGGAGTTTGCACTGAACCTGTCAGGTTGGATGTTGGCAATGTGTGTGGGTTTGGTGTATTGTTTGTAATATTTGAGTAATTCAGAGCATATCTGTGAATTCCCACCAAGGTTCCTACCATCAGTTAAGAAAGCCTTGTGATTATCCTTAGTGTCCTGTACAATTTGTATCTTCATAGGTTCATAGGTTCATACTAGGCTATCTGCCCTAGGGCATTTATAAGCCTAGCCAGAGTGTGTGTGGCTTTCGCCACCCCTTGCTATGTGAATATTATGCCCATTTAAGGTTTACTTTACTGTGCCTCTGTCTAGACTTGACACAGTGATGACCCCCAGTGTAAATCTACGATCTCCCATCCACTTCGCAAGATTCCTGTTGAAGAGAGTCAGTGAGGGGCTCTGCCTAACATGGACTGGGATTCTGTTCCAGAGTGTAGGGAGCCTCTGGGTTATGAATCTGTCCCTCCAGCACATCCTATTTATTTATGTGTTGAGGTTGACATCTCTCACTCTCACGGCTCTGATGGATTTGGATTGTCTGAGGTGGAGCATGCCCATTAATTCTGTATTGGACATGACGTTGTACATCAGGCATACATTGCTTCTGAGTAGGCAGTATGTGACTGCATACAGCTGGGTTGTCTTCAGCCAGGCAGCATATGACAAATGTTTGAGACCCTTTATCCTCTTGGTGAGGTACTTTTGAGGTCTTTCTAACTGCTGCAGGTGTCGGGTAAGGTACATCCCAAATGGGGCATTGTACTCAATTATGGGCCTGATAAGAGAAGAGTATAGGGGCACAATGACCTCTCTTGATGTAGATGTGAATCCTTTCATGATAAGGTGGCCAATATAGAAGGTCTTCCTAGCCACATTGGCAATGTGAGTGTCACATGAGAGGTTACTGTCCACTTGTGTCCCTAGATCCCTGATTACTTCTTCCGTACGTAATGGATTACCACCTATGTGGTAATTTGTGAGTACCTTGTTTGGTATTTGGAGATACATTCATACTCTCCAGTGTCTTCAGGAAGGCTGAGTGGGGTTCCTGGGTTTGAGAGGGTGGTCTGTAGCATGCTACAAACTGTACAGCAGTTTTGCCTATGGTTAGTTGCACATGGATGGTCTCTGATGCTTCATGCATTGTCAGTAACCTGGATGTGTGGGTATCTTTGCTGAATATGGATACTCCCCCTCCTTTTGTAGTTTGGTCCAGGTTTTGGGGCCGAAAAGCATGATATGAGGTATAACCTGGTAGTGCTGGGGTGCTCTCAGGAGCCTTGATGCAGGTTTCTGTCACTGCACAGACATTGATGTTCTCCATACTGGGGAGGGCCTCGAGAGCGTGCATCTTGAGGTTTAGACTTCTGGCATTGAGCAGCATTACCCTTATGTTTTTTCCACTTATGTTTTCTAGGGAGGTGGGTTTGTCTTTTCAGCCTTGCCTACAAAAGGCACTATGGAGGTGGCAAGAGCCTTAGCCAATATCCAGATGCCCAGGGGTAACAGGTGCAAGCCATCCCTGGCAAAGCAGCATGGCTTGTCAAGCATGTCATCCCAAGCAGACAGACATTGGATCCCCTTGGAATGACACCAGTAATTGAGCCAATTGTTAAAGCTGATCATTCTGTGTTTGTACTGTGGCATCATTCTTGGTGAGGGTAGGATGCTGCTCAGGGTCAGAGTCATACCGGCCTGGGCTACATAATCGGAGAGCTCCACTATGTCGCTTTTCATGTAGTCCAGGGAGGTACGTCTCAGGTCATTCACACCAGCATGGACAATGACTGAGTCATATTTGTACTTGCTTTGGAGTGACCTGCATGCTTGTGTTATGTGGCGGATTGTAGCAGCCTACAGGCAGCTTACTGTACCCTTTTCCTTGTTCAGTCTGGTGAGCGGAACATCAGTGTGTCTGACTATGGAGTCACCTATTACAAGTGTATCAGGCATGTTGTTTGTCCTTAAGGGCTGTGACTGTTTGGCACACCGACTTTGTGTACTATGTGTTGCATGTGCTATGTTTGGAGGTAGTGGTTGCTTGGGTGTCTGCTTTGGAGGCCTCTGTTGATTTGGTGGAGTTTAATTAGAGCCTCCGGGAATGTTTTTGTGTGTTTATGTCTTTGGTTTGCAGTTGTGATAGGTCTATGTGAGACTGGGTTTGTGGTGTGTGTGGTTACCTTCTCCTCCAGACTAGTTTTGACAGTACTGAGTTGAGAGAGCTCAGCCTCCAGTTTGGATAAATGGTTGCATCTCTCACATATATTTGTATTTCTTGGGGGGAGGAGGGGGTTGTCTGTGTACATGGGGCAGGTGTAACATTGCCTCAAGATTCACAGATTCAACATGTTGTAGCTGGCCTTAGTGGATTTTATGAGTGGCCATATTTTATTGCCATAATACTGATCAGAGATTAATTCCCTTTTTGGGTTTGCTCTATCATGTAGTAGCTTCTTCATTCTCTTGCATGGTTTGGTAATGGCTGGGGTCCACCATGCCAGATGCCTGCGTGTATGGAATTGGGTCTTGGTTTTATTTGGGATTGCATAATCCATGCATTCCTGAAAGTGTTCATAGAATGCATTTATAAAGGGTTCTGAGGTGTGGCCCATATTTTCCACAGGCACAGGGCCTTTAATGGATTCCACATCAGTTTGGAGGAGTGCAGCATTTGCTTTACACATGTTTTTCACTGTGGTTCTCTGGCCAGGGACTGTGGTCAGGATGTGAATATCCAGTGTGATTACTCTATGGTCTGATCTTACCAGTGAGGGATACACTTCTCATCTGGCCATAGAGTACACATGTTGCTGATTATCACATCCAGTATGCTTACCTCTCTTGTGGGAGTGGTAAGTTGTTCCTGAGCATTTTGGTTTATGAATTCTAGGAACCTTTGGCCTAGGGTGTTGGAGCTAGAATAATGCTCCCAGTCTATGTTTGAGTATTTTCAGTCACCCAATATAATGTTGTTTGGA
Source organism: Protopterus annectens (assembly GCF_019279795.1). Classification (NCBI taxonomy): domain Eukaryota; kingdom Metazoa; phylum Chordata; order Ceratodontiformes; family Protopteridae; genus Protopterus; species Protopterus annectens. The sequence goes on along the minus strand of NC_056744.1, from coordinate 1,084,242,161 downwards.
CAGCTTGATGTTTTCATGTGTTCCAACGTAGGCCAAGTGCAGTTCCTGGCATTAGGAGGGTAGTCTGTAGCAGGCTACAAACTGGGAGGCAGTTTTAGCCACTGTTACTTGACCATGGATAGTCCATGCTGCTTCTTGTTGTGGTACCAACATGGGGGTGTGGTTATCCTTGACAATTATTGCTAGTCACTCTCCTTTTGTAGTTTGTTCCATGTTTTGGGGCTGTAAAGCACGGTATGAGGTGTAACCTGGTAGTGTTAGGGTGCTCTTGTGAGCCTTGACCCAGTTTTCTGTTACACAACAGATATCAACATTCTCCATGCTGAGGGGAGTTTAGACTGCATGCATCTTGCAGTTTAGACTTCTGGCATTGGGTAGCATTACGTCTGGGTTCTTATCCCTTGTGATACCTATGGAGGTGGGTTTGTGTTTTGAGCCTTACCTATTCAAGGCACAGTGGGGGTGACAACAGCCTTTGCCAGTATCCAAAAGGCCAGGACTGATAGGTGCATGCCATCCCTAGCAGGTGGAGCATTGTGTCTTGCTCAGCATGTCATCCCAGGAAGGCACGCATTGGATCCCCTTTGACTAACAGCAATACTTAAGCCAATTATTGTAATTGATCATCTCGTCTTAATATTGTGGCATCATGCTTGGTGAGGGTAGGATGTTAGTCAGGGTCATCAAGTTTGCATATACTACATGGTGTTACATTGCTTAACACATGGCAATCATGCCTCAGGTGGTGCTGCAGGGCTGTCTATGTTGGATGCACATACTACACTCCCTGTACATGTTTGAAAGCAGGTTGTGTCAACTTAGGCATCCCTTTTACTATATGTGTGAGTCAGAGAGAGGTATCATTTCCAGGGGTCCTACTGAGCCAGTGTATGTGCTATGCGTTGCCGCTTTGCCAAGGCCAAGGCATACTGGGCACGCCTCCTTCTGCCTACTGGGGCAGGCTCAGGTTGTTCCTCCTCCGAGTCATGCTCTGCCTGTGATTGGCTTGACAATGGTGGGGGGCTGTTTGGCCCAGCCCTATGCTGGTCCTGCTGCAGCTGTTTTCGCAGAATCATATTATGTAGCATAGCACATACCATGACAATTTGGGTACATGTAGTTGGTGAGTACTGCAAGGCTCCACCAGATGTGTCCAGACACCGGAACCGTGACTTGAGCAGCCCAAACACACGCTCGATTACATTTCGTGTTTGTGCGTGTGCCTCATTATGGCATTCTTTTTCAGGTGTGTGTGCATTTCTGATGGGTGTCATCAGCCGCGGCTCCAGTGCATAGCCAGCATCCCCCACTAAGTGACCATGTGGGATGTCCCCATTGGCAAATGTCTGGTACAGCTGCGTCAAATGCCAGATATGGGAATCATGGTAGCTTCCAGGGCAGCCAGCACACACATTCATTATTATGCCCTGGGCATCACACATGACCTGGCAGTTGATGGAGGGGAAGCCATTGTGGTTAATGTAGGCCCTACCCTGCTCACCAGCTGGTGCTTTGATGCGTATATGCGTGCAGTCTATTGCACCCACTACCTCAGGGTATTCTGCTATTTGCTGGAAGAGACGCATATTGCTGGCCAATACCTCACGGGAATTGGGGAAATATACATGATCACCGACATGTGCTGACATGTCATCCAGGAACTGGTGCAGTACCCTGGATGCTGATGCCTGTGATATCCCCATCATATCACCAGTTGGTCTCTGGAAGGTACCTGTTGCTAGTATTCTTAGGCCAACACATACCTTGGTTTCCACTGGGATGGGTTCCCCTCTGTTGGTTCTGTGTGTGAGGCATGGCCTGCACAGCTCAACAATTTGCTGCAGGAGGTCTCTGTCCACTCTATAGCGCTCCAGTATCTCCAGCTCATGTAACCCCTGGTAGGTGACCCTGGGCCTGTACACTCTTCTCCGTCTCCTCACTGTGGGCTGTCCAGCAGCATTTGCATAGTCACCACCCTCAGCAAGTTGCATATGTCTCCTTATAACAGCTATGGCAGCCCCTAGCATTTTTGGTCTGAGTGAAGCTTTTTCAGTTTTCACTTCTAATGGCTTACTCCTCTGTTGCAGTGTCTCTTGAGAGAAACATTCTGCACTGTTGTTTGCAGAGTTTTAAGTGCTGGGCTGGGCTACTGTTCTGCCTGTGTAATTGCCTGCTTCTGATTGTTTTCACCTGCTAGCTCTGCCAGTAATTTCTGCTAACTTCCTACTATTTCCCATGCTTCCTTTTTCCCTTCTGTTTCCTCAGGGGGGAGCGACGCGCATACCAGAAAAAATACGCTCACAGCGGCTAACACGCGTGCACACATGCTTAGATGGACTAGAATCTGCTTATTCGGGTTAAAACGCGCTCACACCAGCGCAAACAAGCTTACAGGTGTTTAAACAGGCTCCTACATGCTTATTCTGCCTTAAACGCACGCACTCACACTTACACGCGTGCACTCTAGCTTACTCGTGCCTACCAGCGCACACACGCACGCCCTGCAAGAAACTTTGGTGTTATCCATAGTGTACACCTTCCTTTTCTTGGCTTTCCCATGCCTACTTGTTGACACTCCTCTTTCCATGATGTGTGACTGACATCTTTCACATGCCACTGTGCTCCAATGAGCAGCATTTCTTTCATACATTTCCCCCCTGTGATGTCACCTATCTCCTACTCTGTTACTCCCCCGTATCCTACTCCTACACTGCACGGAATGTGCTAATTTCCTATGTAACAGTACGATTCACTATCCTATCACTCATTTACATAGGATTGCCTACTAATGCTTAGTTACATGTCTTACACTCAGCTTCCCCCCTTAGCAACCCCTACTCGGTGGCCATGTTGTTTTAGCCTGCTATTCCTTTCCATTGTAAATTCATGCTTTGCATATTTTTCTGTTTTTTTATAGTGCAGCCCGTTTGCGTGGCGCTGCACTACGTTTAAACATCGGCAATCGCTGAAAAAAAAAACATTTTTATTTTATGTTTGCATCGGGGTACATTGCCAGTGGCCACATATTTGGCCATTGTCATGCTGCCTGGGACATTTGCAACCTTTGTTTGGAGCTGACAAGGCTCCATTGTGTTATTTGCAGAACGGTACTCAGTTATCAACTGAGTACATTTCTGCAGATAACACGGCTCTTACACAGGCAGGTTTCTGCTTCCTGGATCGCAAAATTACCTCATTTGCATGCCTTTCGGCTGCAAGTGAGGTAATTAGCATATCCACACCCTGCCCGTGTAAGAGCCGTTTTAGGTGCTCTCTTACATGCAGATACAGGCTATTCCTGGATCGCGATGGCTGCATGGAGTCTTACACTACTCTTAGACTCCGTGCAAGCCATCGTGAATCCTGCAGCAGACATTTTCCTGTTGTGTAGTTGGTTTGAATCTAACCAGCTACATATATTCTAGAGGAAATTATCTATTTAACTCATTCACTCCAGAGCAGCTCAGAAAAAGCTGCTTGCTTAATTCCACCATAGGAGGGCAGCCACAGTGGTGCAGCAGCTAGTGTTGTCGTCTCACAGCAAGAGGTTCTCCGGTTTGATCCTCGGCTGAAGTGCCTTCTGTGTGGAGTCTGTATGTCCTCCCTGTGGTTGCGTGGGTTTCCTCCAGGTGCTCCGGTTTCCTCCCAAAGACATGCTGTAGGTGGATTGGACACTCTAAATTGGCCCTAGGTGTGCGTGTGTGTGCCTTCTGTGGAAGGCTGGGCACTGGGCTGGCAACTCGACACTGTAAAACTTCACTGCCAGTCATGAGCGGACAGGTGATCCGCTGTGGCAACCCCTAACTGGGAAAAAGCCGAAAGAAGAATAACTTAATTCCACCATAGGAACAACAGTGCAGCCTGAGCTCATTTTCAGAAAATCCATTTGTAATACCTTACAGAAAACAAATGTTAATAACTCTTTAACTATAAGAGCTAGACTAAAAATGTAAATGCGAAAGCTGTTTAGCAGACACTGACCTTTCCAACAGTGTAAATGCTGATAGTGCATATCGAAGTCATTATGAAATATTTGGCAAGGAATGCTGATATTGTGCATATTTTTTACCGTATTGGAAAAGCAAAGCACAATATCTTGGTCAATGAACCCAGCAGACCCATACAATTTGAATGTAATTTGTTAATATGAATGTCAGCTTTAAAATGATACCTTAACCATTACTGTGTGATGCTCCTTTCTTGAGATATTCACAGAAATATGATTAATATATTATTTTCCATAATTGATAAATAAACAAAGCATAATTTCTCATCACCTGTAACAGACAGAGCTTACATATCAGTGTAGAAGTTGTGCATCTGAAAGTCATCTTCAAAATGATGCATCATTTGTGTGATCACCATGCTCCCTTGCAAAGATATGGGCATAATAATGAGAAGTATTGTAAATGTATAATTTTCATAATCGTACAAGACTAAACAAACTGTGATATCTGTAGATGTGTACAGTGCACAGACACAGTTCTTTTACCATGTTGTAAGGAGTAACACTGTCTTCAAAAGGAGGTATTGCTTGGCACACTGACATGCTCCCTTGCAAAGATATTCACCAAAATATGAAAAAAAAAACATAATTTCCATAACCTAAGTCTGAAACAAACTTTGATATCTGCACATGTGTGCAACATACAGGCACCATTCTTTTACCATGTTGGAACTATCAATACTGTCATCAAAATGAAGTATTACTTAGCACATTCAGATGCTCCTGTGCAAAGTTATTTACCAAAATATGAAAAAAATAATAATTTCCATAACCTAAGTCTGAAACAAACTTTGATATCTGCACGTGTACAACATACAGGCACAATTCTTTTACCATATTGTAACCAGCAATATTGTCTACAAAATTAGGTATTACTTGACACATTCAGATGCTCCCTTGCAAAGTTATTTACCAAAATATGAAAAAATCATAATTTCCATAATCTAAGTCTGAAACAAACTTTGATATGTGCACATGAGTACAACATACAGGCACCATTCCTTTACCATGTTATAACTATCAATACTGTTGTCAAAATGAGGTATTACTTAGCACATTCAGATGCTCCCGTGCAAAGTCATTTACCAAAATATGAAAAAAAATCATAATTTCCATAACCTAAGTCCGAAACAAACTGATATCTGCAAATGTGTACAACAGACAGGCACAATTCTTTTACCATGTTGGAACCAGCAATACTGTCTTCAAAACGACTGACATGCTCCCTTGCAAAGGTATTTACCAAAATATGAAAAAATCATAATTGCTATAACCTGAGTCTTAACAAAACTGATATATGTACATGTGTACAGTATTCAGAAGCAGTTATTTTGCCATGTAGACACATATGATTGTAAATATACACATTTTTGGTGTTTTCAACATACTGCTGAATGGGTACATGTAAAGAAAAAAAGCAAGATAAGGACCAGCACTCCACTAATGAACCCAGGACAGGCATGGGACTTCAGTGGCAGGCAAGCCCATGTGATGTGTCCGATAGTTGTGCTGGCTACCCACTCAGACAGCTGATATCAATGCAGTCTCACAACCTCCTTCAGTGTCCACAGTCTGCCTTACGTGTTCCTTTTCTCTCTACATGTGTCCATTCAGCAATGGACCTAAGGGATCAAGTTCTGTATTAGTAAGCCCTTCCTGTCATCTAAATTCTACACATGCCTGATAATAAAAGGTCAGCTGTCCTAGTTGGATTTTCCCAACATTTACTCAGTTGTCTGCTACAGCAAAAGTCATAGTTCGCAGGCAAAAACATTTCCACTGCATTAGATATACCATAAAACACCGTGAAGACAGTCAAAAACTGGAGAAAATGTGGGCACAACAATGATGTGGCAAAGAACTGGATGCCCCTCCAAAATGGATGAAAAGACAAGACGGAAACTGGTCAGGGAGGCTGCCAAGAGACCTGCAGCAACACTGAAGGTTCTGCAGGAATTTCTGGCAAGTACTGGTTGTGTAAGACGTGACAACAATATCTTTATCTGATGTGGTCTGAGTATGCACAAGCACCAAAATTAAACATCTCCCCAGTGACCCCTTCCGCAGTATGTTGTACTATGCACAAGCACCAGAATGAAACATTTACATCAACAACCCCTTCAGCAGCCCTTCCAAGTATGCACAAGAACCAAAATGAGACATTCTCCCAATGACCCATTCTGCAGTCTGTCCTACTATGCACAAGCACCAGAATGCAAGAATTCCATCGATAAACCCTTCAGAAGGTAACACATGTAGATCCAAGAAGGAAATTATATCCCTTATACAAAATGACATCACTTGTTAGAGCTTCTTTTGCATTTATACTTTTGAACAATTTTCCAGTATCCAATGAAACAAACCATATGAAGCAATGATTCCAAGTCAGGAAATTACAACTGTAAAAGGGCACATGAACTTGTGTTATTGCGATCCACCAATATCAGGGCACTCAAACTTCTGTCATTGCAATCCACCAATAACACCAAGAATAAAGGAATACAAGTTTCCGTTTTTTTTTTTGTGGTCATTCTTTTTCTAGTTGCAACCATGTGCCACTGCAGCATTATTGAGAAAGATTGCACAAAATGGAAAAATGCAAACCAAGTAACTGATTTCTACTACTATTTACAGATGTACTGTTGTAAAATTTTACAGGGAATAAATGGCACAAAAATTGTAACTTGATAAATATTACATAACTGCCAGCATTCTCAATGGAAGTGCATAGAACTAACTAGTGTGCATTTTCTACTCATATCATGCAAATTTTCCCCCCTTGTTATCTTCTTTCCAGCTCAAAATATGAAATCAGAGTTAACATTTGGAAGAAGTGCTCATGAACATCATTTGTAGATAATAGTAGTAGTTTATCTGCATCAAACAGCAATCATTCCAACCTTCTTTTTCTTTCGGCTGCTCCCGTTAGGGGTCGCCACAGCAGATCAACTGTTTCCATTTCTTCCTGTCCTCTGCATCGTGCTCTGTCACACCAACCACCTGCATGTCCTCTCTCACCACATCCATAAACCTTATCTTAGACCTTCCTCTTTTCCTGTTACCTGGCAGCTTCATCCTTAGCATCTTTTCCCAATATACTCTGCATCCCTCCTCAGCACGTCTAAACCAACATAATCTTGCCTCTCTGGGTTTGTCTCCAAACCTTCCAACCTGGGCTAACCCTCAAATATACTTATTCCTAATCCTGTCCATCCTTGTCACACCCAGTGCAAATCTTAACATCTTCAACTCTGCCACGTCAAGCTCTGACTCCTGCCTTTTTGTCAATGCCACTGTCTCCAACCCATATAACATAGCTGGTCTCACTACCCTCTTGTAGACCTTCCCTTTCACTCTTACTGGTAGTCGTCTGTCACAAATCACTCCTGACACTCTTCTCCACCCACTCCATCCTGCCTGTACTCTCTTCTTCACCTCTCTTCCACACTCACCATTACTCTGAACTGTTGATCCAAAGTACTTAAACTCATCCACCTTCACCACTTCTACTCCCTGCATCCTCATCATTCCTCTATCCTCCCTCTCATTCACACACATATATTCTGTCTTAGTCCTGCTGACCTTCATTTCTCTTCTCTCTAGAGCATATCTCCACCTCTCCAGGGTCTCCTCCACCTGTTCCCTCTCTCACTACAGATCACAATGTCATCTGCAAACATCATAGTCCAAAGGGACTCCTGTCTGATCTCGTCTGTCAACCTGTCCATCACCACTGCAAATAAGAAAGGACTCAGAGCTGATCCTTGCTGTAATCCCACCTCCACCTTAAACGCATCTGTCACTCCTACCGCAGACCTCACCGCTGTCACACTACCCTCGTACATATCCTGTACCACTCTTACATACTTCTCTGACACTCCCGACTTCCTCATACAATACCACAACTCCTCTCTAGGTACCCTGTCATATGTTTTTCTCTAAGTCCACAAAGAAACAATGCAACTCCTTCTGACCTTCTCTGTACTCCATCAACACTCTCAGAGCAAACATCACATCTGTAGTGCTCTTTCCTGGCATGAAACCATACTGCTGATCACTAATCATTACCACCCTTCTTAACCTAGCTTCCACTACTCTTCCCCATAACTTCATGCTGTGACTGATCAATTTAATCCCTCTGTAGTTACTACAGCTTTGCACATCACCCTTATTCTTAAAAATTTGTACCAAAACACTTTTTCTCCATTCCTCAGGCATCCACTCACTTTCCAAGATTTAATTAAACAATCTAGTTAAAAACTCCACTGCCATTTCACCTAAACACCTCCATGCTTCCACAGGTATGTAATCTGGACCAACAGCCTTTCCATTCTTCATCCTCTTCATAGCTACACCTTTTCAAACAAGATCAAAGATGGCCAATTTCCTGGATCTCTGAGTAAGCCTGTAACAGCAGTTTCGAAATATATATAACCAAGAAGCAAGCTTTTACAACCTCACTGTTAGTAGTTTCACAGGTGTTCTCTTCATAGCAGTAAGACAGAAAAAAAGCAGAAGCCTGCTCTCCCTTGCACAGTGAAACAAAGATAAAATCTCATTAGTGGGATGAATCCAAAACTGTAGCCTCATCCAACCTACTGTTTTCCCTGTATAAAAAGCAAAACATACAAAATTGAAACATGATACACGGTCCATATGAATCTGTGACCTACTTAGGGCACATCTGGGACAAAGGTTGAATTTTCAAAATTAGCAAGTAACCACTCCATAGCAGAAGAACCCATTCTGCAGACTGTCCTACTATGCACAAGCACCAGAACGCAAGATTTCCATCGATAAACCCCTCAGCAGCCAGTACAAATACACGCAACAAACTGACATATTACCCCCATGACCCCTTCAGTACTATGTCCAAGTATGCACAAGAACCAAAATGAAATATTCCCTGCAATGACCCTTTCAGTAGTATATGCAAGCATACAAGTACCAAAACGAAGCACTTACTGACCCTATCCTCCAACCTAAATTCCACACATGACTGACAAAGCCAGGAAAATTGCACAAAAAATATGGCAGCTCCATGCTGGTAGTAGTCAAGTGATAACTTTTATCTCACTCATGAAACTACTATATATAATCACAAATAGAATAATACAAGCAGAAGTGATTTCTTGTCATTAATTGCTTACATTACTTGACATTAAACTATAAATTACTGACTGGTGTATCTGATGTCTTAAATGCTGGTATATTGCACTGTATTTATATTTCTGTGCTTTTTTCTAAGTAATGTAACCCCATGTAATTTGCAGACCTAATTTCTATATGTCCACAATAACCCCTCCGGTGGTTTGCAATCTGTATGCGCAAGCACCAAAATGACACAGTAAACTATTTTGGCCAGCAGTCACTTCAGCAGAGAGAACACGTATGCACAAGCACTTCCCTCATACACAATTATTTCTCCAAGCAACATCCTCATTAGTATGTCCAGGTCTACATGCACCATGAAACATTTCCCCAAACAAGCCTTCAGTAACATTTCCTAGTACGTGCAACCACCAGCATGAGCACTTCACTCAAGCAACCCCTTTAACCCACCAACATAGGTTAATAGGTCTGTACTAAGCTAATGGCCTTGGAGCCTTTACAAGCCTAGCCCATAGGATTACCCTGGCCAGGTGCATACTGAAGGAGGCACTGTAGTAAACGATGGGTCTGATAAGGGTACAGTACAGTATACCAATAAATTCCACGGATCAAGATGCCACACTACCTTACAAATGTTCTAGTTGAAAGCCATGTTACTGTACATATACTTGTCCAAATCCTAGACTACTAGATCTATTGTTGCAGGTGTGTTATCCATGAGGCAGTTTCCTGGGGTAGCCAAACTTTCACAGGGCACTACAACGCATTTTGTGGCATTGATTTTTAAACCATGCCTATGGCACCCATTATTTGTCTACATTAGCTCTTCCTAGAGGATATTAGCATATTGAGGGGACTCTATGACTGCTCCCAGAAATTGCCTTTTTGTTGACCTGAGAGACAGCTTGCAATCACGAGTGTAACATATGGGTTTAGGCATAATCCTGATATATATTTTTTTTAATGCCAGAGCGAGGTATTGTAACAAACACCTTGGCCAGCTCAAGGTAAATAATATGCAGAGTTCTGCTTTAGTGTACTGCCTTGGTGAACTTCTCAAAGTCTACCAGACCAGGTAGGCATGATCTTCCCTTCACAAAACCGAACTGGGTTGGATCCAGTGTCTAAAGGTTTCCAATGTCATTATTAATCATTTTTATGATTAGTCTTCTATGCAAAGCCATGGAAATTGCCCAAACATACTTTTTTGTTACCAGCAGACTCAACAAGACCAAACACAAATATTCCTGACTTTCACTCTCACTAGCTTGTGATACATGCTCACGCTGTATTCCAAATGACTGATCTAATACTATGATATCAAGTCTTGTATTTATGATAGAAAATTATATCTTTAAAAAAAACTGGCTCTTGTAATTTCCAGATTAGGCTCAAACATCACTCATAACTGGTGAGACAGTTTCACCATTCCTACATATTGCACACCCGTACATCCACATCAGACCTGATCATTTTTGAATTACAGACACAGTCTGCCCCCTCTCCGGCACTTCAGTGAAAGTGCTTTGCAGCATATCAAGAGAAATATTAATGAAAACTCTATTACAGTAAATTACTTTTACATATCACAAACATGACCCAGTAAAATATTCTATATGCGACGGGTTGCAAAAGGCAAGGGGTATGCCTATCGACAGCAGCGCAAGATAAAGGCAGAACTGGGCAACACTAAGATAAAAGTGGTCATTAGTACATCAAGGCCACAATTTCTGTAACAGTGGTACGTCTCTGTACCTGCTTTCAAGTGCAAGCCAATCACATAACCATGAAAATATAAATGTCAATGCACATGAAATCACAAACAAATCAGAACAAATAATGGCAAGGCTTGGCAGCACTTTTGAACAGTTTATTTTACACCACATCTGACCTATCCGGCAGAAGACTGAAACTGCTGTAAACAGCTTCTCCTAAGAAAATATTGCCATTAAACACATGCTACCACAACATAGTAGAGCTGCCGAAAGTTCATAATGCATTTAAATGCAAAATCAGTGCTGCAATCACCTATTACCGCTGCAACAAAACTGCCTTTTCAGTTTGCCATCGGAAACGACCTACTGACCTTTTCACCATACAATGAAAAAACTGAGTACCTGCTTTTCCTTACTGCAGCTTGATTTAGTATGGAAAAGTTCACTCGGCTGAGGTTGTGTTTACTGGTCCAAAGTTTGATATGTCAGAAACTTGTTTATCCTCCACCAAAGCAATATGCATTTTAAAAGACCATAGGGTGCAGCTAAAGTACACATCCCCAAAACACTTAAACGAGGAGTCACCAAGCTTTAAGGCCTTACCTTGATGAGGAACACAGTTGTAACCATTAATAAATTTTTGATGCGCAAGAAAACAAAATGTACATGGTTTACAGCTAGCTATAAATGAGAAACAGCACAGTTAGCTTGAAGCTTTACAAGGATGTATTGAATACTTGCAACCATGCCAAGACACGAATAAGTAGGGCTTCTAACTAGATCGGGGACAGCACCGCTGACCTGTTTGCCTTAGGGCTCCGTTTCAACCCAGGCCGACCATAGACACAGTACTGGCGATTTATGTAAAATATGCAGTGTTACAGCTCTAGCTTTCTGCATCTCTGCTACAAATGTAATGAATACATCACAAAATATTGTGAGCTGTTTCACATGATAGTGCATTTTAATGCATGTATCTGTAAACATTTTAGTGAGTGAATTTTCTGAATAAAATCATACTGCTTGCACGACCTCTGAAAAGTTGTGCCTAGTAGCTAATGTAGACAAGATATCAATTCTGCCAGTCTATAACCGGACAATCACAGCATGAGAAAGAAAAAACAGATGGCAGCTGTATAATTAGACTGTCTTACCATAATGAAAAATTGGGCAGGCTCGGAGGTGAAAAACCAATGACTCTCTGTTTCAGCTTTATCTTTGGAGACTGTGACACTACCGGAATGGCATGATAAGCAAAGGAATGTAGAAGTAAAGTGCTCACAGTGCAGAAATGCAGAAAAGCAAAGGGAATATCAACTCTAAGACCCTCTATTTATTTGGAAGGAACACAGTCGGAGGGTGGAGTGGAGGTGTTTAAATAAGTGACTCTGACTGGCTAACACTTGTTCCTTGATGAAATGCAACCTAAATCGGCTTGTTGTTGGGAGGAAAATACAGGATGGTTTGCAAGCCGATTTTCTCAGTAAAGTTACACATGAACAACATGAAACTCCACTCTGAAACTTAAGTTGACAAGGTAACTGACAAAGTTCAGTTACTTTTTCAAATTAATTTTCACGAGCGGAGTTAGAATATGCAAGCAAAGTCACTAGCGCAAGGAGAAGGCACTCGGGTGTAACCATATGCATTTCCTACCGTCTCACAGCGTGCTCGGTGTTAAGCACAGAGGCACCATGAGACGGTAGTCGGGTTAATGAGTTAAGTGGAGACATCAAGCAACATCATCATAGCAACCCTTCAGCTGGCAAGTTATCCCCTTTTTTTTTTCATAACTTTCTAGTGTCTGTAAATAGAGTTTGTTATATCTATGTATGTCTGAATTTCCAGCAGGGTCATATATTGCATAATCTACCAATTTCTTTATTAGATAAATTTCCTCAGAAATCTGTACCATTTCACACCTTAAATAATAAAACAAACACTGAAACAATAAACAGCTTGTCTTGAAGTTGATATAACTCATGGCATTGAGCTATTGTCCTGTGTGCAGATAAATGACAAAATAAATATAACTATTAAAAGCTAATAATTACTTTGATGCATACTTTCTGATGAATTTGTATACACTTTTCACCAAACTGTAAATGCCAGTGCTGTAATATCAGTATTAGTACTTCATAGGTAGATAGGATCATAGGTGTGTATTAGGCTAATGGTCATGGAGCCTTTACAAGCCTAGCTAATAGAAGTGCCATGGTATTGTGCTGCCCGATGTTAGTTCCCAGTGCCTCTATCAAGTAGAGCCACTGGAGTGATCCCCGGGATGAATTTTCTATTTCCCATCCACTCAAGATTTCTCTTGAAGAGGACCAGTGAGGTGCTCTGCTTGACATGTATGGGAAGTCTATTCCAGAGCATGGGCAGTCTCTCGGTTATGAACCTGTCCCTCCAGCATGTTCTGTTGATTGTGGTAATGAGGTTGAGGTCTTTGGAGCATGTGGTGTGGAGGGATTGGGATTTCTTTAGATGTAGCATTTCTAACAGAGCTGAGTCAGACATGGCTTTGCAAGTCAAGCAGAGATCACATCTTAGTAGTTGATATGAGACAGAGAAAAGCTGAAGTTTTTTGAGACTGTCCATGTAGGACAAGTGTTTAAGGCCTAGGATCCTTTTTGTGAGGTACTTTTATAACCTTTTCAGCTGTTGCATATGTCTAGTCAGGTACATACCAAATGGGGCATTATACTCGATGATTGGTCTAATAAGGGAAGAGCAGATAGATGATGACTTCTTACTTCCTGGATGCAAAACCCTTGGTAATGAGATGTGCCACACAGAAGGACTTTCTGACCACAGTGGTTAAGTGGTGGTTGAAGGAGAGGTTGCTGCCAGCCTGTGTCCTCAGATCTCTTATAACGCCTTCAGTGTTCAGTGGGCTCCTATCAATGTGGTAATTAGTGGGAACTGAGTTTTTCCCAAAGGGGATGACAATACATTTTTTGGCAGTAAGCTTAAAGTCATGGTTTCGACACCAGTCATTGGTCTCAGTGAGGCCTCTCTGTAGGATGTCTACATCACCTGGGGAGTTAATAATGGCTCCCAGCTTGCAGTCGCCTGCAAACTTGGTTAGCCACAGTCCCTCTGTGTTGGTCTGGACTTCTGAGAAGTAGATGCCAAACAGGAGAGGGCCCAGGACCAATCCCTGTGGGACTCCCCTGTGACTGGTTGGCAGTCTGACTTGGAGTCTGCTACTTTTACGCTGTGGGTTCTATTTGCGAGCCAATTTCCAACCCACATAGGGGTTGATGCCTAGTTTGGTGAATTTATCAATAATTCCTGAGTGGGAAGTGGTATCAAAGGCCTTGGCCAGATCTAGGTAGGCTGTATGAACTGCCTTGCCCTCATCCACATTTCTGGTGAATGACTCAAAGAATTCAACCAGGTTGAGCAGGCATGATCTACCTTTCACAAAACCAAATTGGTTGGGATCTAGAGTTTGGAGATTCCTTATATCCTTTTTAATTATGTCCATGATGATGCACTCCATAGCCTTACATTTCAGATTCGTCTGGCCAGTGGGGCGATCATTCCCAGGGTCTGTAGCTGCTCCACCTTTATGGAGAGGGATGGCTGTAGCAATGCACCATTCAGTAGGGACAAAGCCTAAGGGGAGGCTGTGATTGAACAGGGCACACAGATGTGGTGCCAGTTGACTTTGTAGTTCTTGTAGAACACATCCAGGGATATTATTGGATCCCATGGAAGCTGTATTCTCTGCCTTGGACAATGCAGCTTTAACCTGTGCTGCAGTAATGCTGGGTGCCTGGCATTCCTCTGGTATTGTGATTGGTCCTTTGGGGGGGGGAGAGGTAAAGTGGGCACTGAATCTGTCGGGCAGTATGTTAGCAATATCTGTTGGCTCAGTATAGGAGGTACCATTGTGCAGGAACTCAGAGAAAACCTGGGTAATGCAATGGAGATTCTTGATATAAATATAAAAGGCTTTGTGGTTGTTTTTAGTGTCTGCTGCAATTCTGCCTTCATAGCTGGCTTTAGAGGTTTTGATGAGGAATCTTGACTTTTTGTTGAGGCTAATAAGGGAGTTTATCCAGTCTTAGGACTTCACCTTTTTCTGCAACAGTTTCTTCCTTCTGTTGTAGAGTTTATTAATGGCAGGGGACCACCAGACTGGCTTCTTTTTTTGGAGGAGAGCATCTTGGTTCTGTTGGGTTCGGCTAGTTCCATGCATTTATGTACGTGTTTGTACAGTGCACCGGTGTAAGATTCTGAAGTCATGCATCTATTTTCCATTGACATGGGTGCCGTGAAGTTAGCCACTTCTGATTTTAGGAGCCCAAAGTCAGCTCTTTGGAGACATTTTTCATGGTGGTTACCTTTGTGGGGGGTGTGGGTGAGATGTGGGTTTCCATGGTGATTAGTTTGTGGTTGGATCTAACCAGGGAGGAATTGGCTATTGCTGAAGAGTATCAGTTGCCCAAGTTAGCAATAACAAGGTTAAAGACATTGCTTCCTCTAGTGGGGGGTAAGAATGAGCTAGTCCAGGGCATTGGAATTGATGAATTCCAGGAAGCATTGGGCCAGTGCTTCCTGGAATTGATGAATTCCAGGAAGCATTGGGCCAGTGTATAGGTGCACAAGTAGTTTTCCCAGTTCATGGAGGGGTAGTTGAAGTCACCTAATATGAGTGTTGGGTTGGACCCCAATAGTTTCCAGGGTGCTTAGAAACATGGAGTGAGAGTCTTAGGACGTGGTTGGGTACCTGTAGCAGGCTATGACCTTAATTGCCATCTTACCCAATGTTAGTTGTACCTGAAGTAGCTCATATGCATTACGCTGGGCTACTAGTCTGGAGGTGTGCATATCCTTTATGAATATGGAGACACCAATGCCTTCAGAGCTTCGGACCATGTTCTGGGGCCAAAAATTGTGGAATGAGTTATAGCCTGGTAGTGCAGTGCTGCTTTTTGCTGCTTTAAACCAGGTCTCTGTTACAGCACAAATGGCAATATTCTCCATTTTGAGGAGTGCTTCATGCAAGTGCATCTTGAATTTAGACTTCTAGCATTGAGCAGCATGACCCTCAGACTGCATTTATTTATAGCTGTTAAAGTGATAATTTGGTCTTTGGAACATCACCTAAAAAGGCACTATATGGTTGGCAAGAGCCTTAGCCAGTATCTGGAAACCCAGGGATGACAGCTGCAGGACATCTCTGGCAAAGCATTGAGATCTGTCAATCATGTCATACCAAGCAGACAGATACTGGATCCCCTTAGCATGACACCGGAAACTTAGCCAATTGCTGAAGTCAATTATTTTCTGCTTGTACTGCAGTATCATTCTGGGTGATGGTAGGATGCTGCTCAGGACTAGGGTCATATCTGCCTGGGCAACATAATCCGAGAGCTCCTCTATGTCTCTTTTCATGTAGTCCAGGGAGGTGCATCTTAGGTCATTCACACCCACATGGACAGTTACAGAGTCATTGTAATTGTTGTGGAGTGACCTGAGTGCATGTCTTATGTGTTGGATTCTGGCACCTGATAGACAGCTGACTGTTACCTTCTCCTTATTCAACCTAGTGAGTGGGACATCAGTGTGCCTCACTATCAAGTCAACTATGATTAGTGTTTTGCCTTATGGGCTTAGGTTGAGGGGCACACTGTGTAGGTGAGCTATGTGAGTTGTGGTTTGTGCTGTGTTGTGGTGGTCGAGTGTGTTTCTGCCTTGGAGGTCTCTGCTGCTTGGGTAGATTTCTATTAAGAGTCTCTGTGAAGGGGCATGTGGTTTGTGTTTTTATGTGAGAGCTGTGATGGTGGGTGTTCTGGAGGGCTATGTGTTGCATGTGGTGTGGTGCAGGTGTTGACCTTTTCCTCTTGACCAGCTATTCCGATCTTGGCTTGAGAGTGCATGGCTTTCTATTTGGATATATAAGTGCATCTGTCACAAGTCTGAGTGTTGGGAGGTAAGAGAAGAGGGTTGTCTGTGTAAATGAGGCAGTTGCTACACTGCCTCAGAATGCTCAACTTCACCAGGTTAATAGGAGAAAGCACAGGGAACTGACCTTTAGACTTGCCAGGAGGGTGGTCATTATTACTAAGTACTGGAGCTGTTTACTTATATATTCCTTTTACAGGAAAAATGTCGCTCAGGGTGTCTCAGCCTGTACAGACCACTGCCAAACTCTTGAGGGGAAACTAATACAGACCCTGAAAATTTAAGGATGAAGTACTTAGGCAGATATTCTGAAGTTAGAAAGAAATCAAGCAGTACGTGCTGAAAAATAAAGAATTAGCTTGTCAAGAATTATGAAAAGAGGAGAATTGCATGAATGGCTACTGCCTGGCTACTACTAATGCTGGTCACAGCACAGCTTCACTCTGTTGGGTTACAATACTCTTTTGCTTCTTTTTCTCACCAGAAGCAACATGTTAGCACCAATCCCAAGAAAGGAAGCAGACCACAGCCTGTTTGGTGATTCACAGTTTTGTCCCAGATGATGCAGGAGTCTGCAGGCTTACAGCCATTTTCTGGTAGATACCTCAAATAGCAACCAGCCCAATTAGGTACCGTAAGCACAGACACTCACTCTCCAACCAGAAAGAGTCAAGAATCAATGCACTCTGCTCCTACTCTCACCAGGATCAGAATATAAGCACAGATTCCAAGCTGTCACCTTTAAATCAGTTATTAAGCTTTCTGGTGATCAGCAGTCTCCAGGAAATAAAGAAACTGCACTCCTTCTCTTACCAGGAGAAAACAGAAACACTACTCCCAAGATGACTACTGAGAGGCAGAATGCGGGCTCTCCAATAACTGGTGGTCTTGCAATAGATTTTAAAGGTAAGATGAAAAAAATGGTTTATCCTAAACACTGCAGTGTGCACTAGAGGAGTTAGATGTGAAAGTAAGTAACTTAAGTTTTACCTGTCTAAAAAGTTATGTTTTAGGGAGAGTCACTATTTTTAAAACAGCAAGATAGATTGAAAGGGTGTGGTCACTTTTGTATTCTGGTACTATGGAATACAGTAGGCTGGCCAATAAATTTAAATAGTTGAAGGGGAGTGATTTCACAAAATGATAATTTTGTGCTCACTCATACCAGCCAGTAAAAGCAGAGAGGAAATGAGATATATGGTCAAATTAACATAAGGGGCAGGCAACTAGAAAGACAGTGGTGTTTCTGTCTGACTCACAAGAGACAGAGCTTTGATCTGTTTTCAAGTTTTAATATGCAATTAAAAGCAGAATACAAGTAAAATGCAGTGTGAAGAAAACAAATCACAGTATACAAAAGAGAAAAAGGCAATAAAGTAATACAAAATACATAGGGCCAGATTCAGGAAGGCTTACACGGAGTTCAAGAGTAGTGTAAGCCTCTGTGTAAGCCTCCCGATTCAGGTACAGCCCAAACCTCCATGTAAGAGACAGCTAACACATCTCTTACACGGACTGGGCGTGGAAATGCTCAATACCTCATTTGCAGCTCAAAGATATGCAAATGAGGTATTTCAGCGATCCACGAAGCTGAAACCAGTCCGTGTAACGGACGTGTTAGCTGCAGAAATGTACTCAGCTGACAACTGAGTACATTTCTGCAAAATCAAAAACGGAGCTATGTCAGCTCCAAATAAAGGGTGCATATGTTTCATTAAGCATGCCAATGGCCAAATATGTGGCCATTGGCATGAAAAAGGGTTGCAAAAATATGTTATATAATTTTTTTTTTTCGTGGGATTATGATGTGTAACTGCAGCGCACACCAGCATAAGCGGGTGCGCTACCTAAAACTGAAAACTGAAGCTTATAAGCCCACGATTGTGGGATTTATGTATCACATGGAATGTCAATGGAGGGACTTGCAGACCAAAAACAATATGGCCTCCGTTTAGTGGTTGTCAAGGGGGGGAAGCTCCGTGTAAGACATGTAACTAAGCATTACTAGGCAATCCTATGTAAATGAGGGTTACAATACTGAATCACACTGCCACATAGGTAATGAGCACTTTCTGAGTAGTGTAAGAGTTAGAGAAGGGGGAGGAGCAGAGTAAGAGGTAGGTGACATCACGGGGGGGGGAAGGATAGAAACAAATGTACCAGATTGGAGGGCAATGTAAGGTGACAGATGACAGACAGACATCAGGGAGGGAGGTGTGTCCCAACAGAACACTAGGAAAGTCAAGAAATTGAGGGTATACGCTATCCCTACACTCAAAGTTTCTTGATATACGTGCATGCGCGCGTGTAAGGCAGGTTCAACATGTGGGAGCGTGTTGCAAACCATTTACAACGGTTTGCGCAGGCGTGCACATGTGGAAGGCAGTGTGCGCGCGTTTTAACATGAATCAGCCAAGTTCACACTGTGTAAGGATGTGTGCGCGAGTGTAACACCGTGTAAGGATGTGTGCGCGCGTTTAAGTGACTGTGAGCATGCTTAAGCTGGTGTGCACATTGCTCCCCTTGAGGAAACAGAGAGGAAACAGGAAACAACCAAAATACAGGGAAACTGCCAGAGGATACTGCTGGAGTTAATTGGTGGAAACAATTGGAAGCAGGCAATTACACAGGCAGACTCGAAGCCCAACCCAGCACTTAAAACACTGCAAAGAGTAGTGCAGGGTGTTTCTCACAAGAGATACTGCAAGAAAGTAAGCTATCAGAATTGAAAACTGAAAAAAGCTGAACTCAGAGCAGGAATGCTAGGGGCTGCCATAGCTGTTATAATCAGGCATAGGCGAATTGCTGAGGGTGGTGACAATGCAGATGCTGACAGACAACCCAGAGTGAGGAGAAGGAGAAGAGTATACAGGCCCAGGGTCACCTACCACGGGTTACATGAGCTGGAGATAGTAGAGCGCTACAGAGTGGACAGAGACCTTCTGCAGCAGATTGTTGAGCTGTGCAGGCCACATCTCACACACAGAACCAACAGAGGTGAACCCATCCCAGTGGAAACCAAGGTATGTGTTGGCCTAAGAATACTAGCAACAGGTACCTTCCAGAGACCAACTGGTGATATGATGGGGATATCACAGGCATCAGCCTCCAGGGTACTGCACCAGTTCCTGGATGCCATGTCAGCACATGTCAGTGATCATATATATGTCCCTAATGACCGTGAGGTTGTGGCCAGCAATATGCATCTCTTCCAGCAAATAACGGGATACCCTGAGGTGCTGGGTGCAATAGACTGCACGCACGTATGCATCAAAGCACCAGCTGGTGAGTGGGGTAGAGCCTACATTAACCGCAAGGGATACCCCTCCATCAACTGCCAGGTCGTGTGTGATGCCCAGGGCATAATAATGAATGTGTGTGCTGGCTGCCCTGGGAGCTACCACGATTCCCACATCTGGCATCTGACGCAGCTGTACCAATCATTTGCCAGTGGGGACTTCCCACACGGACACCTAGTGGGGGATGCAGGTTATGCACTTGAGCCGTGGCTGATGACACCCATCAGAAATGCACACACACCTGAACAGGAACGCCATAATGAGGCACACGCACAAACACGTAATGTCATAGAGCATGTGCTTGGGCTGCTCAAGTCACGGTTCCGGTGTCTGGACACATCTGGTGGAGCCTTGCAGTACACACCAACTACATGTACCCAAATGGTCATGATATGTGCTATGCTACATAATATGATCCTGCGGAAACAGCTGCAGCAGGACCAGCACAGGGCTGGGCCTAACATCCCCCCACCATTGCCAAGGCCACCACAGGCAGGGGGTGACTCGGAGGAGGAACAACCTGACCTTGTCCCAGTAGGCAGAAGGAGGCGTGCCCAGTATGCCCTGGCCTTGGCAAAGAGGCAACGCATAGCACATACACTTGGTCAGTAGGAACACTGGGACTGATACCCGCTCTGACTCACTCATATAGTAACAGGGATGCCTAACATGACACAACCTGCTTCCAAACATGTACAGGGAGTGTAGTATGTGCATCCGACAGAGGCAGCCCTGCAGCACCACCTGAGGCATGAATGCCATGTGTTAAGTAATGTAATACCATGTACCATATGCACACCTGAGGACCTGACTAACATCCACCCTCACCAATCATAAACCACAAAAAACACAAACCTACCTCATAGGTACCACAAGGGATAGGAACCTAGATGTAATGCTACCCAATGCCAGAAGTATAAATGCATGCAGTGTAAACACACAGTATAGATAATGTAGATATCAGTGCTGTAATAGAAAACAGGGTCAAAGCCCACATCAGCACCCTGACACTACCAGGTCACACCTCATACAGTGATGTACATGTGCAAAAACATGGAACAAGCTACAAAATGAGGGTGACTAGCAATAAATGGCATGGCTAACCACACACCCATGTTGGTACCACAACAAGAAGCAACATGGATTAGCCATGGTCAAATACCAATGGCTAAAACTGACTACTACTATATAGCTTGCTGCCAACCACTGTCCTAATAGCAGGAACTGCCCCAGGCCTACTCTGGCAATGTGAGTGTCAAACGAAATATTACTGTCAACCTGGGTGCCCAGGTCCCTGATAACCTCTTCTGTGCTTAGAGGATTGCCACCTAGATGGGAACTAGGGGTAACCCTGTTGTTCCCGAAGGGTATGACTATGCATTGTTTAGCGTTTAACGTAAGGCCATGGCTCTGGCACCAGTTATCCATGTCTATGAGACCCTTCTGAAGGATGTCTGTGTCAGATGGGTTTCCAACTATGGTTCCCAGTTTGCAGTCATCTTCAAACTGTGTCAGCCATAATCCTCCTGTGTTTGCTTGTACTTCTGAAAAGTAGATGCCGAACAAAAGTGGGCCCAGGACTGAGCCCTGTGGGACACCACTTGTGACAGTTTTGGAGTGTGACATGGCATCAGCAACTTTGACCCTGTGTGTTCTGTCACTTAGCCAGTTTGCAACCCATCCTGTGATGTATGGGTTCACATTTAAGCTGGTGATGTTTTCAATGATACCTGAGTGGGGTATTGTGTCGAAAGCCTTTGCCAGGTCAAGGTAGGCTGTGTGGACTGCCTTGCCCTCGTCAATGGTCTTGGTGACTGTCTTGAAAAAGTCAACCAAGTTTAAAAGGCATGATCTGCCCTTGACAAAGCCAAACTGGGTTGGATCCAACGTCTGCAAGTCCCCTATGTCTTCATTTATGATTCGCATTATGATCCTCTCCGTAGCTTAGCAGACCAGGCTTGTCAAGCTGACGGGATGGTACTTTCCGGGGTTGGTGGAGGCACCTCCTTTGTGAAGTGGGTCCACCATTGCTGTATGCCACTCCTTGGGCACATATCCTGAGATGAGGCTAAGATTAAACAGCTGCCCTAACTGCGGGTTTAATTCCTCATTGAGTTCATGGAGCACACAACCGGGGACACCATCTGGTCCCATGGATAAAGTGTTTTTTGCCTTGGATAGAGCAGTTCTCACCCCAGCATTCGAGATGTTTGGGGGGCTACAATCCTCTGGTATAGATATCCCTCCAGTTGGGGGGGGGAATCTGCACTGAACCTGTCAGCCAGTATGTTGGCAATGTCTGTAGGTTCAGTGATATTTACATCATTTCGAACTAATTCTGAGCATATCTGGGAGTTCCCTCCCAGGTGTCAAACATAGGTAAAAAAGGCCTCATGATTGTCCCTTGAGTCCTGAGTGGGTTTACTCTCAAAATTTGCCTTGGATGATTTTATGGGGGAACTCAGTGTTTTACTCATAATGAGCAGGGGTGTCTTCCCTTCTACGGATTTCGCTCTATCTTGTAGTAGCTCCTTCACTTTGTTGTAGAGCTTGTTTATGGCTGGGGTCCACCAGACTGGATGCTTGCCTGTGGTACAAAGAGTCTTTGTTTTGTTTGGGATTGCCTGATCCATGCAGTCCTGGAGGTGCTGGTAGAAGGCATTTGTAAGTGATACAGTGGCTTGGGTAATGGTGTCCGCTGGCCTGGGGGCCTTGAAAGAGACCACACCAGTCTTTAGAAGTGTGAAGTCAGCTTTTGAGAAGGTCTTCACTGTTGTCTTTCCTATCTGGGGTGGGGGTGGGATGTGGACTCCCACTGAGATTAGTTCATGATCTGATCTCACCAATGATGGGTATACTTCTGGTGTTGAACATTGTGACCCCATGTTCGTGACGATGAGTTCTAGTATGTTGTCTCCTCTTGTGGGGATGGTGACTAGTTGTTCCATGGCATTTGAGTGTATGAACTCTAGGAACCTTTGGGTTAGAGTGTTGGGGCTTGAGTAGTGATCCCAGTCTATATTTGGATAGTTGGAATCACCCAGTATGATGGTGTTCGGAGATACATTTATCCCCTCCAGTGTTTTCAGGACAGCTGTGTGAGGTACCTGAGTTTGAGAGGGTGGCATGTAACATGCTACAAACTGCAGAGCAGTCTTGCCTACGGTTACTTGCACCTGGATGGTCTCCGATGCATCGTGTGTTGCCACCAACCTTGGGGTGAGGGTGTCCTTGATGAATATGGACACCCACCCTCCTTTCTTGGTGTTGTCCAGATTTTGGGGCAGATACGCATGATATGAGGTAACACCTGATAGTGCCGGGGTGCTGTCAGAAGCCGTGAACCAGGTTTCAGTCACAGCACAGACATCAATGTTCTCCATACTGAGAAGGGCGTTGAGTGTGTGCAGCTTGAGGTTGAGACTTCTGGCATTGAGCAGCATTACCCTTAGTGTTTTTCCTTTTCTGTGTTCTAGGGTGGTAGGTGTAGAATCTGATTCTTGCATAAAAAAGGCACAATGGGGGTGGCAAGAGCCTCAACCAAAATCTGGAAGCCCAGGGGTGACAGGTGCAAGCCGTCCCTTGCAAATCAGCGTGGCCTGTCCAGCATGTCATCCCAGGCAGACAGACATTGGACCCCCTTTGAATGACACCATAGTTTAAGCCAATTATTACAGCTGATCATCTTGTCTCTGTTTATGTGGCATCTTACTTGGTGAAGGTAGGATACTGCTCAAGGTCAGGGTCATACCTGCCTGGCCTACATAATCATAGAGATCCTCTATGTCTCTTTTCATGTAGTCCAGGGAGGTACATCTCAGGTCGTTCACACCAGCATGGATAATGACTGAGTCAGACTTGTACTTGCAGTTGAGTGACCTGAGTGCTTGCATTATGTGGTGGATTCCAGTGTCCGATAGTCAGCTTACTGTGACCTCCTCCATTTTCGATCTGGTGTGCGGGACGTCAGTGTGTCTGACTATGGAGTCACCTATGACAAGTGTGTCTGGCATTGTGTTTGGCCTTAAGGGCTGTGACTGTTTGGCACACTGACTCTGTGGTCTATGTGTTGCATGTGCTGTGCCCTGTGGAGGCAGTTGTGTGGGTGTCTGCTGTGGTGGCCTCTGCTGTTTTGGTAGAATTCTGATCAGAGCCTCCGAGTATGTCTTTGTGTGTCTATGTGTATGATTTTAAGTTGTGATAGTGCTGTGTGTGACTGGGTTTGTGGTGTGTGTGGTTACCTTCACCTTCTCTCTGGTCTTGCTAGTCCTATGTTGAGAGAGCTCAGCCTCCACTTTGGCTATATAGTTGCATCTCTCGCATGTATTTGTATTTTATGGGAGAAGGAGAGGGTTGTCAGTGTACATGAGGCAATTGTAACATTGCCTCAATATTCCCAGGTTCACCAGCTGAGCAGGAGAGGACACTAGCAACTGATCCCTAGACATGCTAGAAGGAATAGGCAAAACAATGTTGGAATACAGGGAGATATCAAGCCCCCCAAACCACATTATAGTGCTTGACTGACAATACCTACACATACACCATAGTTTCATAGTTTACTACTAGGCTATCTGCCCTAGTGCATGTATAAGCCTAGCCATAGTGATGTGGCTATTGCCCCCCTTATAGTGGTAATAAGTGTACAGAATAGATTCCGAATATTGTGCCTCTGACTTAGTAGTGACACATTATGACCCCCTTACGTAACTGAATAACGTGACTGTGCCTCTGTCTAGTCTGTGCCTCTGTCTCACATGCAGTTGTCCAGATGTCTCTTGAAGAGAGTCAGTGAGGGACTCTGTCTAACATGAACTGGGATACTCTGCTAGAGTGTGAGATGCCTCTGAGTTATGACGCTGTCCCTCCAGCATGTCCTATACATGTATGTGCTGAGGTTCAAATCTTTAGCTCTCATGGTTCTGGTGGATTTGGATTGCTTGCAGTGGAGCATGTCCACCAAATCCTGATTGGACATGGTCTTGTATGTCAGGCATAGGTCACCTGTAAGTATGCGGTATGACACTGAATAAAGCTGGATTTCCTTTATTCTGGAAGCATATGACATGTGTTGTACACCCCTGAACTTCATGGTAAGGTACTTTTGGGGTCTCTCCAGCTGTTGCAAGTGCTGGGTGAGGTACATACCAAATGGGGCTTTGTATTCAATCATGGGCCTGATAAGGGAGACGTATAGTGGCACAATGACCTCCTTTGATCTGGATGGAAAACCCTCCATGATAAGGTGGGCAAGATAGAAAGTCTTTCTAACCACTTTGGCAACATGGGTGTCAAATGAGATGTCACTATCTACACGTGTCCCCAGGTGTCTGATTTGTTTTCTGTGCTCAGTGGGTTGCTGTCTATGTATTGATCTGTGGGTACTTTGTTCCTCCGAAAGGGGATGACTACACATCAGTTGCATTCAGTTTCAGGCCATGAGTCCGGCACCAGCTATCTGTCTTTGTGGCATTCTGTAGGATGTGTGTGCCAGCTGATGTATTCACTATGGTGCCTAGGTTGCAGTCATCTGCAAACTTTGTCAGCCACAACCCTCCTAGGTTTGCTTTCACATCTGAAAAGTAAATACCAAATAAGAGGGTCCCAGGACACATCCTTGTGGGACACCACCTGTGACTGGCTTTGAATCTGACAAGGCACCTGCAATGTTGACTTTATGGGTTCTGTTTCTTAGCCATTTTGCAACCTATCCTGTGACATATGGTGTTATATTTCAGCTGTTGAGCTTGTCTATGATGCCTGAGTGGGGTATTGTGTCAAAGGCCTTAGCCAAGTGCAGGTAGGCTGTGTGGACTGCGTAGCCCTCATCAATGGCCCTACTGACAGTTTCATACTAGTCAACTAGGTGCAAAAGGCAGGATCTGCCCTGTACAAAGCTGAACTGGGTGGGATCAAGGGTCTGTAGGTCACCAATGTCTCTGTGTAAGAGCTCCATAATGACTCTTCCCATAGCTTTGCAGACAAGGCTGGTTAAGCTTGTGTGGTGGTAGTTGCCATGGTCTGTGGAGGCATCTCCTTTGTGGAGTGGGACCACTGTTGCCGTACACCAGTGTTCAGGTACATATCCTGTAGCAAGGCTAAGGTTAAATAGCATTTGTATATATGGGTCCAGCTCCTTCTGGAGTTCACATAGCATGCAACCGGGGATACCATCAGGTCCCATTGATGCTGTGTACTTGTCTTTGCTGAGTGCGGCTCTCACATGGACATCCAGGAAGACAGTGAGGTTACATACAGCTGTGATAACTATCTTCTTTTGGGGGTGAGGGAGGGGGTAAATTGCACTGAAGCTGTCTGCCAGAATGTTGCCAATATCTGTCAGGTCACTGGAATATATGTTGTTGTGTACCAACTCTGAGCATATCTGAGGGTTCCCACCCAGGTGTCTGACATAACTGAAGAAAGCAGTGTGGTTACCTTCATTGTCTTTGGTGATTTATGTCCCCAAGTTGACCTTGGATGTCTTTATGAGAGAATGCAGCTTTCTACTAGTGCTGATCACAGCTGCCTTCCCTTTTGGAGATGTAGCTCTGTCTTGCATTAGTATCCCTCATCTGTTATACAGTTTGTTTATGGCTGGGGTCCACCAGACAGGCCACTTTCCCTTGGTGGAGAGGGTCTTGTTCTTATTTGTGATTGCATGGTCCATGCTTTCTGACATCTAGCTAAGGGGAGGTCATTGTGGTTCTGCAGTTATCTTTCATCAGCATTAGAAATGACCACAACAGTCCCTGTGGGGTGTACCTCAGCAGACACATCCAGTAACTGTAAAGTCCACAACAGTACCTCACCAGGAGTATGAAAGAGCTGGAACACATGTAATGTGTCGCCTGATTAAACAGAGTGCAGCTCCACATACTGCCATGCTGGCCACCCAGACGCAAGCTGTGCCTGATGTAGAAAGCCATGTCCAAGCTGGAATCAATGCACATGCTGCACCTTGTACAATCTGAATGGCAGGGAGCTATGCACATGAGGGACCTGAACCCCAGCACTGACATACATAGGACAAGCTGTACTGCATTATCCATAACACAGAAGCCACCCCCACGCATGAGTAAACTACCAGTACAGGTTATCCATAGAGTCACTCATTGATTCTCCTCAACAGGAATCCTAATGAGTGGATGGGAGATGGTAGGTTTACCCTGGGTATCAATGTTATGTCACAGGTAGACAGAGGCACAGTATACTAAACAAGACATATGTCATGGCAAACTACACTTACAATGTGCTGACGGACAAACATACTCTCCGACTATCATTAGAAATGGCCTAGGGCACATCGGTAGTGTTTGCCAATGTGCACCCATGTTGTGGAATACACTACTGATGTTGGATGAGGCTGTTGTAAGTAGTTCACATTTGAACATTATGCAACATGGTCAGATAGGTTCATAGGTACATAGGTTTATACTAGGCTATCTTCCCTAAGGCAGGTATAAGCCTAGCCCAGAGTTTGTTGGCGTACACCACCCCTTATATGGAAACAGTACTGTGCCCATTAGTTTGTCGTGCCTCTCTCCAGCAGTGACACAGTGACGATCCCCGGGGTAAACCTATGATCTCCCATCCACAGGTCAAGATACCTCTTGAACAGAGCCAGCAAGGTGCTCTGCCTCACATGGACCGGGATTGTATTCCACAGCATAGGGAGTCTCCGAGTGATAAATCCATCCCTCCAACATGTCCAACGTACATCCATGCTAAGGTGTAAGTCACTTTCACTAGTGGTTCAGGTGGATCAGCCAATTTTGAGGTGGAGCATGTCCATTAATTCCTGTTTGGACATGGCCTTGCATGTCAGGCACATGTCACCTCTAAGCAGACGGTATGTGACTGAATAGAGCGGGAGTGTCTTCAATCTGGCAGCATATGACAGATGTTGGAGTCCCTTTATCCTTTTGGTGGGGGACATTCAGGGTCTCTCCAACTGCTGCAGATGTCGGGTGAGATACATCCAGAATAGGGCATTGTACCCGATCACCGGTCTGATAAGTGAAGAGTACAGGGGAACAATGACCCACTAGATCTGGATGTGAATCCCTTCCTGATCAGGTGGGCAATGTAGAAGGTCTTTCTAGCCACTTTAGCAATGTGAGTGTCAGAAGAACGGCGACTGTCAACCTGTGTCCCCAGGTCCATGATAACCTCCTCTGTGCTTAGAGGATTGCCACCTATATGGGGTTACCTTGCTTTTCCCAAAGGGTATGACCACACATGTTGTGCAATTTGACTTCAGGCCATGGCTCTGGCACCAGCTATCAGTTTCTGTGAGTCCCTTCTGAAGGATATCCGTGTCTGATGCACTGTCCACTATGGCGCCCAGTGTGCAGTCATCTGCAAACTTTGTCAGCCAAAGTCCTCCCATGTTGGCCTGTACTTCTGAGAAGTAGATGACAAACAATAGGGGCCAAGGGCTGAGCCCTGTGTGACACCACTTGTGACCGTCCTGGAGTCTGACATAGTTCCCAGCAACTCTAACCCTGTGGGTCCCATCCTTAAGCCAGTTTGCAACCCAGCTTGTGACATATGGGTTTACATGTCAGTTGGTAGGGTTTTCTACAATACCTGAGTGGGGTATTGTGTTGAAAGTGTTTGCAAGGCCAAGGTAGGCTGTATGGACTGCCTTTCCCTCAACAATGGCCTTAGTGACCGTTTTGAAGATGTCAACCAAGTACAAAAGGCATGATCTGCCCTTGACCAAGCCAAACTGGGACGGGTACAATGTCTGCATGTCCCCTATATCTTTGTTTATGAGCTCAATTATGATCCTCTCCATAGCTTTGCAGACTAGACTTGTTAAGCTTATGGGGCAGTAATTACCAGGGTCCGTAGAGGCACCGCCTTTGTGCAGATGTGCACAACTGGACCCTAACCAGGCTGTTGTGCACACTATGGAAATGTAAAGCAGTGATAGGACTAAAGCCCAGGATACTGACCACCACAGTGAAAGTATTGAACCACTACACTATACAGCACTACAGTGTTAGGTCAGTATGAACGGATGTTGACAAGTGTGTGCAAAGTATCCCATGCAAAACCTACAGGCACAGTATACTCCCTGTTGTGTTCACACAAAAAGCATTTGGACAGTAACTACACAACATGGCACAGAACACACAACCATAAACTGGAGGTATTTGTTGAAGGTCACACTCATCCACAAATGTGATGGGCTGCAGAGTTCAACATATGGAAAGCTCACACTGGGCATGCTCACACACTTAGATAAATGAGTCATCTTTCACACAACATGCCATGGGAAGGCTGAACTGGGCATGCTCACACACACAGTCCAAATGTTACTCCTAGCAACTGTGAAAACACACCACAGGATGCTCATTCCACTTTCTAAACTCTGATGATGTCAGCACCCTATAAGTATATCAGGGGAAAGGAAATCTCACAGTGATGCAAATAGCGCACTCTGCTAATGCGTCCGTCTCTAGTGTCATAACATAGTTAGATAGGGGTTTGAATCTAGCAAGTGTGTGGGAAGGGGGGGGTAAGTGTGTATGACTGAAATATCCCTTTTGGCAACTGGGAAAACACACTACAGGATGCACATACCCCTTTCTAAACGATATCACAATTATTTATGGCTTTTGATTACAGACATGCCACGTGTGTTTTGCCCACACAGAATGCCCATGTGTGCGGGTTGTCCCTCACAATAATGCATGACATTGATTAAACCAGTTATGGCAATGCACACATGATGTATGTGTGTGCCAAATACACATATGTACCTGTGACCTTCAATAGTTACCATGTGTGATGCCTGCCACATGTGAATACATGGTATTTGCACAGGGTAATATTATGACTGTGGTCTTCTGTGCAGGTGCTGCATGTGGGATGTGTATATACAGTGTGAGATGTAGATGCTATCAGCCTAATAGTGAGGGATACACACCTGGTCTGGGGCATATAGTCTACCTGTTGTTGATGAACAGGTGCTGCATGTTTTCACCTGTTGTGGGAGTGGTAAGACGTTATTCCATAGCAATGCAGTGACCGCATGCTAAGAACCATTCAGCTAGGGTGTTGTAGCTACAGTAATTCATTAGCATTCAGTAATATGTCAGAATCCCTGGTGAGGGTCTGATGCCAACCAAGGTCAGGGTTCTACCAGCCTGTGTCACTTGCTCAGTGATCCCTTCCATGTTCCCTATCATGTATTCCAGTGAGGGACATCCCACATCAGCTGTGGTGGCATGGACAATGACTGAGTCATATGTGTCCATGCCTCTGACTGACCTGTATGCTTGTGTTATGTGGTGGACCACAGTGCCCCATGAGCATATCACTGTGACCTACTCTTTGTCCAGCCTGGTGAGCATGTCCTCACTGTACTGGACAATAAAAGTACCTAACACAACTGCAGCAGTAGTGTTGTATAGCTTTTCAGACTCTGCTTGTTTGGCACACAGGATTTGTGTGCTATGTGTTATGCGTGCTGTGTGCAGGCCTAACGTATGCCTGTGTGCCAGCTGCAAAGATGTCTGCCAGTCATGCAGGATGCTATCCTTAGGCTCCACAAATGGCCCGGTGTGTTTCCATGCTTGTATTGCTGTCAGTGTAGGTCCACATCAGATCGGTATTGCTGTCACTGTAGTATTTCATGCCACCCGACAGGTTATGCCAGTACTGGGTTCAGAGTGCTTAGTCCACAGTTTGGCCATGTGTTTCCATCTCATACATGTGTTATACATCCATGGGTTGGGGATAGGGTTGACTGTGTACATGTGGCAGGTGTGACATTACTACATGACACACATATTCCACAACTGTACCATAGAAGTGACTGACAACTGACCTTTGCACATGCTACCATAGTATTGAGATTTCATTGGTGATTAACAGCACATAGGGCCAATGGTGAACAAGATACATAGGTCCATAGGTTCATACAGGGATGTCTGCCCAGGGCATGTATCCACCTAGCCAGAATGTGTGTGGCTTTCAACATGCATTGTAAATCTGTCTTGCTATGCCCTTTTCCAAGGTTAGTATACTGTGCCTCTGTCTCACAGTGACACATAAGTGATACCCAGGGTAACCCTACAATGTCACATCCAGTCATTAATATCACTCTTGAAGATACTCACTGAGTCACTCTGCCTAACCTCTATTGGGATAATATTCCAGAATGAAGGGAGCCTCTGAGTTATGAATGTGCCCCTCCAGCATGTCCTATGTATATCACTCCTGAGGTTCACGTCTTTCCAGCGTGTATCCTGATGGGATCTGGATATTCTGAGGTGCAGCATGGCCATTAAGTGAGGGTTTGACATGGCTTTATATGTCAGGCACAGATTGCCTATGAAGAGGCAGTATGCCACTGAGTAGAGCTGCTGTTTCTTTAACCAGTCAGTATGTGGCATCTGTTTGAGCCCTTTGATCCTCTTGTTGAGGTATGTATGTGGTCTTTCCAGTTGCTGCAGGTGTCTGGTAAGGTGCATGCTGACAGGTTCATCATAGTCAATTATGGGCATGATGAGGGATGAGTAAAGGGGCACAATGTCCTCCCCTGATCTACATGTGGATCCCATCATGATGATGTGGCCCATATAAAATGTTTTCCTAACCACTTTGTCCATGTTGTTGTCAAATGGCAGAATGCTATCAACCTGTGTACCCCAAGGTCCATAATTCCTTCGTCTGCACTTAATGGATTAACACATATGTGGTACTTTGTGGTCACTTTGTGTTTGACAAAGGGGATGACTATACACTTTTTGTCATTCACCTTGAGGCCATGGCTGTGGCACAAGTCGTGTGTTTGCAAGAGGCCCTTTTGGAGGATGCGTGTGTTAGCTGGAGAGTTGATTATGGTGTCCGGTTTGCAGTCATCTGTGACTTGCTCAGCCACAGTACTTCCATGTTGGCCTGTACCTATGATAAATATATAATGAACATGACAGCTCCCAGGGCTGAGCCTTGTGGGACACTACTTGTACCTGGTTGGAGGCTGACATGGCTCCAGCAATTCTAACCATGTGTGTTCTGCCCTTGAGCCACTGTGCAATATCCATAGTGACATAGGGGTTAATATGTACACTGGTGAGCTTCCCTAGAATGCACATGTGGGGTATTGTATCAAAGGCTTATGCAAGGTCCAGGTAGGCTGTGTAGACCTCCCCCCCTTGACAGTGGCCTTGGTGACTGTTTCAAAGAAATCAAACAGGTTTGAGAGGCAGGATCTGCCATTAACAAAGCAAAACTGTGTATGGTGACATGTCTGTAGGTCCCCAATATCTATATATGTGAGGTTCATGATGATCCTTGCCATAGCTTTGCAGACCAAGCTAGTCAGACATATGGGGCGAATAGTGTCCAGGATCCGTTAAGGCACCACCTGAATGTAGAGGGACCACTGTTGCTGTACGCCACTCTTTGGCCACATATCATGTAGTAAGGCTGGGATTGAACAGTAGTGTTATGTCTGGGTGTAGCTCTTCTTGTGGTTCATGTAGGACACAGCCTGGGACACTGTCTGGTCCTATTGATGCAGTGTTTATTGCTTTGGGAGGGGCATCTCTTACCTGAGCATCTGTGATGTCAGGGGGGGGCAGCACTCTGCTGTGAGACATATTTGCCCTTTTGGTGTGGTGGGGGGGAGAAGGCAGCAGTGAACCTGTCCACTAGGATGATGGCAATGTCTGTGTGTTTTGTATTTCGTGTGACATCTTGGATTACCTCTGAGCATATCTGGGTAGTACCACCCAGGTTCCTAACATAACTACAGAAAGCCTTGTGATTATCCTCAGTGGCTTGTGGAATCTTCTCTCAAAGAAGGCCTTAGACAATCGTATGGGTGCCTGTAGTTGTCTTCCAATACTCATCAGTGATGCCTTCACATTTTGGAAGTTTGTTGTATCATGTAGTGGCTTCATCCTTCTATTGTATAGTTTGTTTATGGCTGGTGTCCAGCACACAGGACGTCTGCCTTTGGAGGATTGGGTCATGCTTTCATATGTGGTGTCATGATCCATGCATTCCTGAATGTGTCCATAGAATGCCTTTATACAGGTATCTGCAGTCTGGTCCATATTTTCAACAGGCCTGGGGCCTTTGAAGGTTTCCACATCATTTATGAGGGGTGTGAACATGGTTGACATGAGCTGTTGACTGACGTCCCGCCCTCCAGACTGAGCAAGGTGAGGGTCACATTTAGCTACCTGTCAGGTGATAGAATGTGCCACATAACACAGGCACACAGGTCACTCCACAACAAGTACAACTATGAGGCAGTCATTGTCCAAGCTGGTGCAAACAACCTGAGACGTAACTCCCTGGAACACATGGAAAGAGACACAGAGGAGCTCTTACAGCACCCTCTCAAACTCAGGACTCCCACACAGCCTTCATGCTCACACAGGAGAGTATAGATTTCTCTGCAAACACCATCATACTGGGTGACGTCAGCTACCCAAACATAGACTGTGAACATTACACAAGCCACAATACCCAGGCTCTAGGGTTCCCATAGATCAGACATTCTTTAGCTATGGAACAGGTAATCAACCTTCCCACAAGAGGGGCAGATATACTAGACCTGATCATCACAAACATGAGTACAAACTGCTCACCACTGGAAGTATATCCCTCATTGTTGCAATCAAACCATATACTAATCACACTGGAGTACTGGATCCCCCACATATGCAAACCTCGAAAACATCGATGTATGTGTGGGAAATGCCCCTATTAGCAACTGTGACAGTACAGTACAGGATGCAGATCCCCCTTTTGAAACACTGATGATGTCAGGACTCTACAACTATATTACCTGAATTAAAGTCCTCCAGTAATTCGTATAGTGCGCTCTGCTAATGCGTCTTTCTCCAGTGTCATAACATAGTTAGGTAGGGGTTTGAATCCTGCAAAGGGAATGTATGTGTGTTAGTATGAGTGGGGTTTATGTGTGTGCATTATGCTGGGAGGGATAAGTGCCTTTTGCCAACTGGGAGAACACACTACAGGGTGCACATCCCTCCTCCTACACACAGATGATGTCAGCACCCTCTAAGTACAGCATTAGAAAGGATTTCTCCCACTGATGCAAATAGCACACTCTGCTAATGTGTCTGCTTCTACTGTCATGACACAGTTAGGTATGGGTTTGAATCTTGCAAATGGAAAGTATGTGTTTTACTGTGGGTGTGGTTAGTGTGTGTGCACAATGATGGGGGTGGGATGTGGCTTTTGCCAAATTGGGCTATGCACTGCGGGGTGCACATTACCCTTAACAAGCAGTGATGTTGACAGCCCCCTATACAAACAAAACTACAAAAGAGAAGGTGGTGGTACCAATAACACATGTAAGGTAACACTTCTTCAAGTAATGTCCACAAAACAAAGTAGGATAAACGAACAATTCTTTTACTCTATACAAACAACATGACAACAGACAACTGCCAGTAGTGTTACATGCTACTGTAACACGCACATGTACCAGAATATACCTAGATAGTGTTTTGAAGCCTGGATGTGGCAAGTGTGTGGATGTGGGATGTGTCTGTGTGTGCATTTCTGTATGGGAAACATGTTTGATGTGGCAATCAGGGTACCACAGTACCTGATGCACATTACACCTTTGAACTAATGAGGTTGCCTGCACCCTGTGAGTACAGGTAGAGAGGAGGAAATCGGTAGTAATCAACATAGTGCACTTCTCAAATGTGTACCTGTCATGTATCGACAGCCACTCATGTAGGGTAATAAATAATGGGAATGGCAGGTGAGCGTGTGCATGTGTGGGGGTAGCAGGGTGTGTATAAATGCATGTGTGACAGAACAGATACATATAGCTGAATCTACATAACAGCACATGATGCGCATTCCCATAGTCAATGTTAGCATGTGATGGTGTGCAGCTGGTACACTTTGGTAAGTAGTATGGGTGCAGATAACAATTGAGGACATTCATACAGTTACTGCAGTAGGACTGCTGGGATATACACACAATCATAGTGGAACAGTGAACAGTTACCAACATGTTACTACTTATACACATCTATGTAGTCACCCTGTGCATCAGCAACGTGTTTACCTTTTCCTGCACCAATGTTGTAGTATGCAGGAGGTGGCACAGTGTCATCATATGCACAGGGTGTGGGTTAGGTATGCCCAAGCCAGCCACTGGTAACACCAATTGACATGTGTGTGTATGTGTGTTTGTGAGGGGCAGCAGTACAGGGTGGACCAGTGTTGGTGCAGTGTGTGTGTGTATGTGTTTGCCCTAGGTGTTAGATTTCTGCATGTGTGTAAGCATGCACACAGTCCCACATAATGGCTGCCATGTACAGGGTTTTGTGGACAGCCACAGACTGCACCTGTCAGGTCATCCAGATCAGTGTCTGTGAGCACGGACACGGTACATGTGCCTGGCAGGGGTGCTACGGGCCGTATCTGGTACTAACCCAGACTGGGTACTGTCATCGGAAGCAGGGGTGTGTTGACTGGACACAGTTCCCTGTTGGGACTGTCCAGAGCCACGTGCACGTGGTCTCCTGGGGCATCCTGATGACAGCACAGACCCAGCATTGCTGGGGCTGGTGCTGGTACTTGAGGTGCATGAGTGGGCCTGTTGTCGTCCGCGGCCACTGCCAGCTGGTGCTGTTGCTGGCATACGGCCACGTCGACGTTGCAAACGCACACCATCGCCCTGGCCCATGGACATCTGGTTGTGGAGCAGCTGTTGTATGTCCCCACAACGTTTGTCAACGACATCTGTGAGGTTACGGATAGCATTCGCAACGTCACGCATGCCATCTGTCATGGCTGTGCTACATGCTCTCAGCTCCCTCAGACCCTGTCTGGTGTACCTTTCCATACGTGCCTGTGCCTGCATAACAGTCCGAAACATAGTGGAGGTTGACATACCTCCTTGGGCACATCGGCCAGAGGCAGTACGGCCACGGATGCCCCCACGAGAACCCATGGGCGACTGTCTGCGTGGTACCATTGGAGGACCCTGCTCATGGCTGCCTTGTGGGGATGCATGTACCACAGGTACCACTTTACCCTGATCTATGCCCACTGCATACTGTCCATCACCTAGGGACAATGGTGACAAAGGATGTAACGGCAGGATGACTGTGCGCATTGACGGGGTTGACAGCTGTGTACTGTCAATTGGCTGATCAATGGCGGACCCAGACACACCTTCCTCCACCATTACAGACATTTCATCATCATCAGTACCTGAGGCACAAGATTCAGGTTCCCTGCTACAGGTCACCAGAGCAGCACCAGAACCTACGGGAGGAAAACAGGGAACACATATTACAGTCTCAACACATATTTGACAGAGATGCACTTCAATACTAATGCACACATTCAGAAATGGACACATGCACTCATGGACACAAACACACATGCACACATGGGCACAGGCACACTCGCACACATGCACACCCCACAGTAAACACACACATCAGTACTGTGTTACACTACTCTTAATATTGTTAAACTGGGTATTGCAGGTATTATTAAACACACTCACCAGCATGTATACTACAGAGTTACACTACTCTTACTAGTATTATAAATTGTTTTTCAGGTAATGTTAAACACACTCACCAGCATGTATGGCCTGCCTCGTTGCTAGATGGGAGGGACCTGGAAGTGTGAAGAGAGTAATGTCAGTGGGCACAAGTGTGCCATTTGTTTTGCACATGATACAGTACAGTAGTACACTAGTTCCCTTATACACATCAGCTGCTCATAATGTCTGTATCACACATGCACAATTACATATCATGATGACAGATACATACCACATGCACACCTTATGCGTGCATGAAGTAACAGTGTACAAAACAGACATATGTACATACCAGGAGTTAACTCTAATCTCACCCTTACCTCTCTTCAAACAACAACTCAAACTGTACTTCCAAAACCACTGGCTTTGTTCTTGTAGTACACCAGGCTAACGTCCCTCTCCCCACCCTCTCTTTACCTTTAACCCCTCATTGTGCATAAAAACTAGCTTCTACCCTGTTTCTTTCCCCTTGATGTCCTTCTATGCTCTGACCTACTTCTCCCATCCCTCCCACCTCCTCTTGACTGTCTTCCTTCTTTTCCTCACTTCCCTTCTTGACTCCTGCCTCTTCCCTATTATTTTATCTTTCATACTCCTTCTACTTCTCTACCCTTCTGAGCTTTAACTATTATCTATATGGCTTTTGCCTTATTGCATAACCGTTATGTTTTAGGTAGAATTGCTTTGAAACCGACAGTACATTGTGTATGACTTTAAACTGTTTGAGTTCCTTAAATGTATGTTGATTTAATTAACAAGCTAGTGTATATTTCTATTATGTTGGATGTCTGTATTAACAACTTGTCTGTCTGCCAGGCCTCTACTGAAAATGGACATATATCCAGCTAGACTATCTCGGTCAACAAATGTAAAAGTAATAACAATAAATAAATATGGCATCTTACCTGCACGCTCGGTGTCTTGCTGCTGTGTGGATCCAACCTCCATCATGATGCATGACTGTTGTTGTTGTTGTTCTGGGGCTGGATCCACAACACTTAGCAGTAGCCCCTCCTGTCTGGTGAGGGGGGGATGTGTGGCCACCCCCCCACCTGTGGCAACCTGTTGCCTGCGGATATCTGCAGCACGCTGGCGGACATTTCTAATCAAATCACTGCAGTGATGTCTCACCTGTTCATATGTACTATCATGCATGCCAACATCATTTATCCTGCTAACCAGATTTTGCCACAGTGCAGACCTCTCCTGCTGATTCTGGGTGGTGCGTGAGAACAGGATGGCATAGTCACGCACCAGGCTCTGGTGGATCACTTCATCCTCTGCAGCAGAATATGCAGGGTTCCTTTTTGGAGCCATGTTCCCCTGGAAAGGTACACAAACAGGTTATCAGCATAGTATCTCAGCAATACATGGTACACGTTCTATACAGGGAATATTAAATTGTACTTATTACTGCTTGGTTGTAACTTGATTAAAGTGTAGCTATCATTCTAAGTCATTTGGACTAAGCACTTGGCCTTCAGACCAGTTGTTTTACATTAGGGAGGTTTGTGGCAAGCACTGTGGTGGCAGGACACATATCTTTCATCCTTTGAAGTTGGGAACTGCTGATTGAGAGCCCAGTGTCCAAGTGTATTAGTTCTGGTATAGGCAGTTGGCCTTCAGGCCAGTTATTTAACATTAACAAGGTTTGTGGTCTGCACTCTTGTGTGACAATAGGCTGTACTCTGCCATTCATAGCTGGGGACATCTGGTTTCAGGTTTATAGTGCCTGCATATTTGAGCTGTATCTTACTG
The DNA here is from genome assembly GCF_019279795.1 of Protopterus annectens. NCBI lineage: Eukaryota > Metazoa > Chordata > Ceratodontiformes > Protopteridae > Protopterus > Protopterus annectens. The sequence continues at coordinate 1,084,203,773 of NC_056744.1, read as the reverse complement.
ACATTGGTACACCTTGTTTGCTGTAGCAAACACTACATCCAGGCCTCCTGAATCTAGCTTTGTTTATATGCTTGTTATTTGTTAGCTTGTTATTTCACTGGTACGCTACTTCCACATAATACACAGCTTCTCAACACTTCTGTGACTCACTACTGATATCTGCATTGCTTACTGTACGTATTTCCATGTTACACATGACAGCAAGTGACTGCTTGTCATTGTTGCATTTACTTAATTGTGACACATTGCACTTAGGTTACCTGCCACTTGCTCACTGAAGCTATTATATCAGTCAGCAGTAGTAGGTAATATCAGTACACCCTCACTCCCCACTGGACCTTGTTTTCAATTATTACGGAATTCACAATAGTATTCTAGCATGTCCAAAGGTCAGTTGTCAGTCTCCTCCCCAGTCCAGCTGGTGAGTGTGGTAATCCAGAGACAATGTTAGAACAGCTGCATGTACACAGACAACCCCCTCCTCCTAACAACAAATTCAAACTCATGTGAGTGATGCAACCATATACCAGACTGGAGGCTAGGCTCTCTCTACTCAATACTGCCATAACCAGTCAGGTGGAGAAGGAAACCACACTCACTACACTTCCAGTCTCACATAGACCTACCACGACAGCAGAACTAACACATGATCACACATGAACATACTCGTAGGCTCGGACTACAGGTCTGCCTACGCAGCAGAGACCTACTAAGCAGACACTCAAGCAACCACTACCACGGAAACAAACACGTGTAACACATATCACACAAAGCCAATGTGCTGAACACATTAACAGTAAACAACACACCTCATACACCTGTACTAGGTGCCTCTATCATCAGGCACACTGACATCATGTTCACCAGGCTTAACGAGGTGAGGGTCACAGTGTGCAGCCTGTCGGGCACTACGACCCGCCACATAACACAAACACTCAAGTAACTCCAAGGCAAGTACAGGTATGACTCAGTCAATGTCCATGCTGGTGTGAATGACCTGACACATACCTCCCTGGACTACATGACATGAGATAGTATGGAGCTCTCTGAGCATGTAGCCCAAGACAGTTTGACCCTGACCTTGAGTAGCATCTTACTCTCACCAAGAACAATGCCACAATATCAAGGCACGATGATCCCTTCCAACAATTGACTGACATACTGGTGTCATTCACAGGTGTGCCAATGCCTGTCATCTTGGGGTGGTATGCTTTGCTAGGGACAGCTTGCACCTGTCACCCCTGGCCTATTGGATTTTGGCGGAGGCTCTTGCTACACCCATAGTGCCTGTATTAGGCAAGGGTCATAAGGCAAACCCACATCCATTTGTATCACAAAGGATGAGGAAGTAAGAGTGATGCTACTCAACACCAGAAGTCTAGACCTCACGATACATGCACTCAAAACCCTACTTAGCATTATGGACATCGATATCTGTGCAGTAACATAAACCTGTTTCAGGTTTCCCAGGAGCACACCAGCAGTACCAAGTTATAGCTGTTACCATTCTTGTCGGCCCCAACACTTGAACAAAGGAGGGGGAGTATCAATATTCAACGCAGATTCCCACACCTCCACAGTGGTGGCAAAGTACCACATAGGTGTTAGGCCATTGAGTACAGAAGACGTAATTGGGGACCTGGGGAACAAACATGATAGCAGTCTGTCATTTGTCAACCACATGGCCAACGTGGATTGAAAGACATGTTATATAGCCCAGCTAATCATGAGGGATTCACATGTATGGCAGGGGAGGTCACTGTCTATAATTGCGTACAATGCACCTTTTGGGATGTACCTAACCAGACACCTACAGCAACTGGTGCAGGACAACAGTACCTCATCAAGAGGATGAAATGGCTCAAACAGATGTCATATGCTGCCCAGTTAAAGGAAATCCAGCTGGACTCAGTGGCATACTGCCTGTTCAGAGGCAATCTGTGCATGCCATATACAGCCATGTCCTACCCAGCAGTAATGAACATGCTGCACCTTAGGATACCAGAGTCCCATACAGCCACATGCTCAGGAGACCTGAATCTCAGCACTGACATAAATAGGACATGCTGGAGGGGCATATTCCTAACCAAGAGGCTCCCTTCACTCTGTAATGAACTCACACTACAGGTTAGGCAGAGTCCCTCATTGACTCTCTTCCATAGGAATCTGGATGAGTGGATGGAGATCATAGTTGTACCCCAGGTATCAATTCTATGTCACTGTTAGACAGAGGCACAGTATACTAACGTCGGACAAGGGCATAGCAGCATAACTTGTAATTGGGTGGCGAAAGACAAACACATTCTACTAGGCTTATCAATGCCCTAGGGCAAATAGCCTAGTATGAACCTATAAACCTATGTGTACTGCTACAGTACTTCTGTCATATGTTGCATGTGTGTGTGTTGTGGGGGATGCACAGGTAATGGCCAGATATTTCTGCACAGGCGACACGTCTGGAACACTCTGGGTGTTCATCCCTACATACTGGATGTGTGTTGCCATCCAACCCTGTGATGTGGATACACATTACTCAGCCTGGATATACATATCCCAACAACACCACAAGCACAGTACACTACCTTGCTATGTATGCATGTAATTACACAGTTATTCACTAGTTATGACTGTGATGCTATCCATGCAGCCCATTGGGCCAGTGGAAGCCACAACACACACTGCTGGCCCCTTTGCATATGCTTACCACAGACATCCCACATACTGCATGTACTGTGCACACACATATCTAACCCAGAACATATGCACACCACTTATTTATCCTGTCCAGTGGACTACAGATACAGGCACATTGTATAACAATAGCAGGAGGCTACTGCAGCACAGGGCAGATTCACATGAAGTCAAGGCATCTGTGGTCATCAGTGTTAAGATGCTTCACATTCACCAAATGCACAGATATTGGCAACATTGTTGCAGACAGTTTAGGTGCAGGTACCCCCCCATTCTCCTACACATGCGGTATTAGTTATCACAGATGACTGTAACCTCCCTATCCTCTCACATGTCCAGGTGAGGGCCACGCTCAACATTGCAAAACACATAGCATCACTGTTACGAAATGGTATCCCTGGATGTGTGCTACGTTCACCCCTGGAGGACATAGCACCACATGACAGTCTGATATTAATCCCTGGCCATACTACAGGATATGTACCTGAACAGTGCCATACATACACAGTGGTCCCACACCAATGAGGAGTAACCTCTACTGACCCTGGTAACTACTGCATCATATGCACAACTGGCCTTGTGTTCTAAGCTATGGAAGTTTTAAGTATGGGCAACATGTACAGCAATATTACATATGTATATATTTCAGGACTATGTACACACAACCTATCTCATGGACATACCTATAGATAGTGAACTATGATACTTTTGGAGGTGTCACAGTAAACACAGTATTAACCTGCTACTTTGCATTACCTGTGTTTGTGGCAGCTGTTGCTGTGTCAGTGGTGCTGCTTGCTGCTTGCTGTTTGCTGCTGCTGCTGCTGGTTTTGCTGCTGGCTGTCTGTATATTTTTTTATTTCTCTCTCTGTCTCTCTCTCTCTTTCTCATTAGGTTTGTGCAATGACTGTATTGCATGTGTGTAGTGTGGGTACTGAATGCTTTTGTAGGTATCTGCATAGGTCCATGTGATGGCCTCTGCACCAATTGTAAGGCAGCATTGGCTAATTGCATACAGCCAGTTGTGTACTGATTGCATGTCTCACTGTGATTTCAGGACAGTGCTATAAAAGGGTATGTGAGATAGGCATTGCCCTTTCAGATTGTAAGGGCGTGGACCATGCTGGTATGCTGTTGGAAAATGTTCTGTGAGTGTGAAGGTTAGTACATCTCTCATGCTTCATGCTGTGTTGTGAATTCAGGTTGCTGCATTTCTCCCACCTGTTCCCTGTAGTGGGTGTGTATGCATACTGACGCCTCCGACTATATTTCATATGTATTGCTATATATACATATGTGTACATATACATACTTTCATATATGTACATTAGCTGACAATATTGGGTACAAGCTAACAATTTGCAGGGCTGTTTCTATTAACACTACACTAGTATGGGAATCCAGTAATTGGGACAGTGAAAGTCTGCCTGACATGCTTTGGGTAGTACACATACTATATTGCCTTTATCTTCATTCCTACTATTACATGTTCCACTTATTTAGCACTATATTCCTGTATGAGAGTCATGTCTTGCTGGTGGGTCATACAGACTAGTGTTACAATGGTCTTGTGGTAGGGCCTACTAGTATGCTTGTATTTTGCTTTCAAATTGAGTACAGGGTCTATCAATCAAAGTGCTGGAGGCACCTTTCAGCAGTAAAGGGGTTAGTAGGTCTCACAGGAGTCAGGCTGCGTTGCAGATTCTGGCTGCTGCATTTATCTTCACTGTTTCCTGTAGTGAGTGTGTATGGATACTGACACCTACGACTATATTTCATATGTATTAATATATATTTATATGTATGTATGTGTACATATACATACCTTCATATATGTACATTACCTTACATTATTATGTACAAGCTAACAATTAGCAGGGCTGTTTCTGTTAACACTGAACTAGTGTGGGAATCCAGTAATTCGGCCATTAAAACTCTACCTGAAATGCTTTGGGTGGTACACCTCCTATATTGCCTTTATATTGATTCCTACTATTACATGTTATATTTATTTTAGCACTATGTTCTTGTATGGCAGTCATGGCTTAGTGGTAGGTCATAAAGACTAATGTTACCAAGGTCCTGGGTTCGAGACAGGCAGTAGGAATTTATTTTTCTTTCCAGGTTTTCAAAATGAGTACAGGACCTGTCAATCAAAGTGCATAAAGGCACTTTTAAGCACTTAAAACCAGGTCTGCGCTCGTTTGCGCGGAGCTCACGCATGCGCACTGGCGGTGAGCTCCGCTAAAACACACGCACACCCGCACTATTTTCTTTGAAAGAAAAGAAAACGGGGTGACAGGAAAGTGGTGAAAAAGGGGTCACAAAGAGGGTAAGACAGTAGGGAAACAAGCGTGGGATTTGCAGGAAGTATGTGGGTAAGGCCCATAGATGCCCATGTCTTTAGCAGCAACAGCTGTGTATTTCTATGTATTTTGGCGGGACATTTGAAACCTTCCACCCCTGAGAGAGGTGTCAGGACAACATTAATATTTGTTGTAAAGCCAATTGTAATTAACAGTTTCAATGTCCAGCGAACATGTGTGCGACATGGACAGCTATGTATGGGGCGTAATTTTTTTGTGGGTACAGAGTGCCCTTTTTTTCAGGTGAGAGTGGTATGTCAGGTGAAGGAAGTCGGTATAGCTGGGGAGGTAGGCTGGGTAGGTTAACAGACAAGACAGACAAGACGCATACAGGGGCGGTGTATGACACAAGTGGGGGGGGGTTACACAATTGACGGGGACGGAGGTTGGGATATCCAAGGCGCATGAGCCCACAGATGGCAACAGTGGAACTGATATATCCCCACCCATAGGCAGTTGCCACTGTTCCTTCACAGCCCAGGATGGGGCTGTGCTGGGGGCTGTGCAGGCGGGACAACGGCCATGGCCGTAAGCTGTGCCACCCGAGCCTCGAGCTGGCGTAGGGGCCCAAGAACAGAGTCTTGGATCTCCCTTCGCACCACAGACCGGACACCTTGGAGGGTGAGTGGACATACTCCTCCGGCCACGCTTGCAGAGGGGGGACGGGCCCCATCCCCTGCAGTGCTTCCACCCGAAGGTGGCACAGGGCCACCGGAGGAGGGTCCAGCCTGGGCACTAGTGCCAGGTGCAGTCGCCAGCTGAGGTGGGAGAGGTGGGTCAGCTGGGACCTGCCTTCCCAAGCGTTCTAGGTTTGTGGGTATGTTATGTTTGTTTGAGTTAGTGGCATATTATTCCATTCCAATTAGTTGTAACAGCATGCATTGGTATTCCCATTAAACAAACACCCAGATATTAACACCATTGAACAACAGGCATATCAATATCACATGCATTATTTGAACAGAAATACACAATCAAACAACATGCAGGGTTGATTAATGGCAACAGGCCATCAGGTTTGCAGGTATGAACAGGGCACATGCACAAACAGACATGCATATATTTGTGAACAGGACAAATGTCCATGGTTAATGAAATGTTCACATACCAATATTTAGTGAGTGTTTTAATTTGCAATTATAGGGTGGGGTGGAGAAAGAAAATGATGACACATTCATAAGTTATACATTGATATACATTTGTAATAGGTACACAATTAACTTGAGGCTGATGTTTCAAAATTATTTTTATTTGACTGTCATGCTAGACCTGTTACAGTTACATCACTATCCTAGTTATTTTGAATTTGATCAGATACATCATCCTGCTACACTTCGATGACAGGACAGGGGACAACTATGGCTGTTTAGTTTGTCAGACAATCATTCATTCTATCTGCAAATTGTTTACTGTCATCACCATATACAGATTTTGGCTTAAACATTCAAGATTCAGACACACTGAAATCAGTTTGGGATGTTAATTTGTAATTCCCACATGCATTTACTTCTGTGGAGACACACTCAGGCTTATATATTTGGGGGTTATCACTACTTTATTTATTGATACATGACCCTTTCTGTCACTCTCACACATCCTGCAATTTCGCAGTTCAGGTTGGTACTTCTAGGCTTTGTTCACATATTAGACCTGTGGTGATTCAAACACTTTCCAGCAGCCTCACTTCTGTCATGATTCAGCATTTCAACAGGGGATATATCTCACATGTGATTACCTCAGATTCTGAAGCTGTACTCTTGAGACTACTGCAGGTTATACTATATTTAATTAATGGTGGGACATCTGTATTACAGCACTATTTATTTCTATCAATTATATTTCCAGTTACACTTGCATACTGCTGAACTTGTTGCAGCCATACCTGCAGACTTTCACTTCTTGCTTGCACATTATATTTCTTTTAATCAATACAGTGCAGTGTTCTGATACGTGCTACACTATAATATTTATTTACAAGTACTATGTGGGGTTACTAACCTGCATGGTGGCGCAGCCGCACCAGCCTGCGGTCATGCGCCCTTCGGTTCGCAGAGCGGACACCTGCAGCTGTAATACAAAACAAGTAATACTGGAATACACATCTCCATGGTATCAGCTAGTTGAATTCCTTACATACATAAGTAAAATGTAACTTACTCAGTAGTGGGGCGTTGGGCGTATCCCGGGCCTCCTGGATCCATTGGGTCAACTGGTCTTGCTTACGCCGCTTCAGGTCTGCATGGTGGTGATGGACCTGCTCACCAGTGCGTGGAATGCCAGTAGCACTGGTCAGATCATGAGCCAACTGGTCCCATGCCTCCACCCTGTACGCTCCCCATGAGACCTGGCCCTGCATGAGTTGGGCCTCATGATGGTGAACTAGGAGCCAGACCATGTATCTGGACTCCTCAACGCCCCACCGCTGTGCTCGAAAGCAACGTCCCTCCCCTACTCCACTCATTCTGCCTGCAGGTCTGTTCTACAATCGGTTCTGCTGTGTATTCCCACCTATGGGGCTTATATATGCTGATTTTCTGGCACATTTCTATGATTGGCCGTTTTGGAATTGTATCTACTTCACAGAAACTGCTTTATCATGCTCCATTCTGGATTATATCCTATATGTATGCTATTTCTGCATTTCTAAGTAATGCTGTCATGGCTTAGTGGTTTAGTACCTTGACTCTAGTGCATGGTATCCTGGGTTCAAATCTGACCACTGATTTTTAATTTTCAAGACTGTCTAGAAATGAATTAGAACAAATTGCAAAAAAGAAGACTGGTAAAAAAACAAACAAAACGGAACTGGAAACAATGAGAATAGACTCTAAATAGTATTCACCGTTTAATGTAAGCGCTTTCGGCTTAGTCTCTACTAAGCCTTCTTCAGACAAACAGTGTGTACATCAATGATAGCAGCTTAAATACATTCATTAATTAATTAATAATATCTAATTAAAAGGGAAATACTCATTAGCTAAAACTTTAAATATAAAAAATCTTAATAAATCCTTCAAAACAAATACAGAAAACTCACTACTCTAACAAAATACAAATACATAAACTTGTGTATTAGTTCCACTGATTTAGTCATCTAGAGTCATAAATACAGTAAATATTACATCCATATAAAAATAAAACAGGTACAAATGAATGTATGTGTTCCTATTGCATGTAAATCCTAAGCCTATTGCCTTAAAGGGATATGTATGAATTCACCTGTGCCAAGGCTTAAAAACTATAGAAGATGTTTGGATATTATTCAGTGAATAAATATTCGTACATATTTATATTATATAAACATTATAATGAATATATAAATCTTAATGTAAAAATATATTTATATATAAATACAAATATTGATAAAAATATGAAATATAAAAAATACTGAGCACACATATGGATCAATATTATCTCATCTACCTATTTAATGACAGTAATTTAAGCATACATTTAATTGACAAAGTTTCATTTAAACCAGGGTATGACTGTGCATTGGTCGAAATTTGCCATCTAAGTTTGTCTAATTCTAACAACAATTGCCAAGGACCCCCTCTAATATTCAAAATTCTTTGTTGGAGAATAATAAATTTAAATGAGTGAGATGGATGGTGCGAAATATGCTTAGCTAAAGCATTATTGAGGTCCAATTTATTGATAGCGTGAATGTGTTCATACACCCTCTGCCTAAATTTTCTCTCTGTTTTTCCTATATAGAATCTATTACATTGTTGGCATAGAGCTGCATATACAACCATCTTGCTATCACAATTGTATTTAGAATTAAGAAAATACTTTTTTTCATTGATAGAACAAGTTTGACCAGTAAGTATGAATTTGCATTGCTGGCAACAACCGCATTTGAACATCCCTCTTATATTTGAATGTGAAAGACAGATGTTATGCTTTTTTTCAAGAATGTTTTTCAAATTTGGGCCCCTCTTATAAGTAATCTTTGGTCTATCCCCTAAAGCATCCAATAAATGTTCATTGTTCTTAATAATCGACCAAATTTTGTGCAATATATCTTTTATATATTTATGATCTAATGAGTAAGTAAATAAAAAACTTACATGATATGATGCATTGTTAATACCAACATCATTCACACTCACATCGAACATATCAGTCTGAGATGTTGTAGAACTCGAATGGGATCCTACACTTACTTTTAATAAAGGTAAAAAATGCCCTGACAAACGTTTCTGTTCAACTTCAGTTCTGATAGTTCTAATGAGATGTTCTGGGTAACCCCTATTTATAAAATACTCTGCAATAAGTCACATTCACATTCAAAATCAAAATTGTCAGAGGTCATGCGGGCTGCCCTAACCATTTGTCCTTTAATGACTGCACGTTTCTGATGAATTGGATGGCAACTAGAAAAGTGCAAAAAACTATTCGAGTATGTGGGTTTTCTGAATATTCTGCTCTTATAACAATGTTCTACTTTGTCTTTGAACAGTGAAACATCCAAAAAATTAATGGAATCAAATCCTGTCTCATAAGTGAATTCAAGAAAAGAAGTGGATTTTGAAATTGATTCTATAAATGCAGGAATATCATCGGGGTCTCCTTTCCATAAACAGAACATATCATCCTGGTACCTAGTGTACCAGGAGACATTGTTCAAGAACAATGAATTTGTGAATAAATAAGTATGTTCCCAATGGGCCATTACCACGTTAGCGAATGCGCCTCCACATGGAGAACCCATGGCCACTCCAGATTTCTGTAGGAAAAATTTATTATTAAATGTCATGAAGTTATTAGTTAAAATGAGGTCCAACAAAGACGTTATTAGATAAATGTCATTATGGTCAACTTTATTCTTTACCAAAAATTCGGAGACCCATTCTATTCCCAAATCGTGGGGGATGACCGTGTATAGATCTTTAACATCTATAGTTATGAATGTGCTATTTTCGTGATATGTTAGTTTATTAATACCTTCCAAGAATGACCACGAATCTTTATAAATCTGAGGCTCTTTGGTTAAAATTGGCTTCAGTAGATTGTCAATAAATTTTGCACATCCATAAGTGATTGAACCACGACCATCCACAATTATTCTAAATGGTGGTTCAACTAGTGATTTATGGATTTTTGGGGCTCCGAATATTGCCGGAATAATTGGTGCTGCCATGGATAAATATTCATACTGGTTTATGTCAACAGAGGATTCTATAAACAGATCATCTATACATTGTTTGATTTTCCTGTATGCCCCATTTACTTCATTTCTAGATATCTGACTATAAAAATCTGTATTTAGATGTTTTTCAATATTTTCATTATATGTCTGTTGGTCCATAAAGACAAGCCCACCTCCCTTATCGGGTTTCATTACCCTGACGTCAGTGCTCTTAATTAAAGTAATAAGGTCTAAATCATCCTCAGTGAGATTCCTACTGTGCCTATTCTTATGCAAACTGCAGACATTTCTTATATCCAATTCACACATTTTATCAAAAATACATAAATCCGGATGCAGTGGTGGATTAAATTGACTAGAGACCTTTAAAATGTTAGTAATGGAAGAATTGTTGCCCATCAACATGTTTAAGTTGAGCTTCCGTGTAAACAACTTTAAGTCAATAATAGTCTCTGCAATATCCGATGTTTTGTCTGGCACAAAAGACAAACCTTTAGATAACAAGTTGACCATATGTTCATTAATGGTCAACGAAGAATGATTAAAGACCTTAAAATCGCCTTCTGGTGAAACAAAAATTTTTAAGGAAGGTGTATTGTTGGTAGCCATATGATCTATCTCTTGGGTTGCCTCCTGGTATTCCTCGTTAACGAGGAATTGGTGTTCATGTTCCTGTTGTTGTTCGAACGCTTGTTGTTCCTGGAGTAAAAACCCTGATTGGGTTGGTTATTGTTACCAGCGGTGTGACTATTGTTATTATTATTTCTATTATTATTATTTTGCTGATTAATGAGCCTTTCACTACGTCGAAGCGGTACATTCTGAATTGGCTCATTAGCAGGTGTAGACAAGGCAAAGTTAACATCATCATTTTGCACCTGATGGTCATTAAGCACAACCGAAGTGCCTTGGTTATTAACATTCTCAGGCTTAGGTGGAGGGGGATCAGGATACGCTTCATTATTAGCGTATGCAGAAATATCCCTCTGGAGCTTACGTTTCTTAGTGCTCAAAAATTTGTCCATTGCCGTGTCAATGCTAGTATAGACACGACAATACTCAAATTTATATCTTAAAAAATCTACATGTCCTTTTATGATTTGGTCTAAGGACTCCAAATCTCCCTTATATCTAATAATCTCCAAATCATAAAAGTTAATGAGTGCTTTCAAAAATTCAACTGCTTGTCTATCAAACAATTCTAATAGTTCAGCATGAAATGTTGAGCCAGGTATAAGACCTGCTGGGAATCTCCATTTCCGGAGACCCTTAGGTATAACTTTCTTATTTATGCACTCATTGAGATATGAAACTTCCAATTGAAGTTTCCTGCATTTAAACATTTTAGTATCAAATTCATCAATGACATTCATTAAAGTATTATTAGTTTGTGAATTAGGTATTTGCTGACCTGTATTATTAGAATAAGAATCTGTGAAAAAGTCCCCATTACTAAAGAATAATGCCATTGAGGGGATATCCTGTACACTAGGATTACTTCCTTCTGTCACATTTCGATTATTCTGTCTATTATCCGGAACAAAGTCAATAGAATTACCTTGACCTGGATGAGTAAAATCAGAAGTCCCATTGTTGCGAACAAGCCTATTGGCATAAGATGAATCCCCATTTGGAACAGGTAATCCATTATTATTTGTTGCAGAACCACTCAGAAAATACGGACCTGCAGGCTGTCTTTGTCCAGGTTGAATCGGACTAACGGAACTGCCGGTATGTTGTATTTGCCGACCAAACTGCAAATTATCTGCTTGTGTTTGCTCCGATTGAGCAGGAACAGCAGAACCGCTATTTTGTTGAACAAGCGGTGGAAAAGCTTCTTCGCTATCCACCAAACATGCTGGTGTGTGCGTTTCAACGGTTCCTTGTGGGCAATGACGAACTTCCGAATTACGTGACATGTTAGGCTGGGTAACTGAATTAAAGCTGTCCGCCTTACACGAAGCTTCCACTTTCTGTGTGAGTGCCTCCACTCGACCAAGAAGCACATTTACCAGAGCAGTGAGGTTCCCGATAGCATCAGCTTGTTGGGATATTATTAATTAATTAATGAATGTATTTAAGCTGCTATCATTGATGTACACACTGTTTGTCTGAAGAAGGCTTAGTAGAGACTAAGCCGAAAGCGCTTACATTAAACGGTGAATACTATTTAGAGTCTATTCTCATTGTTTCCAGTTCCGTTTTGTTTGTTTTTTTACCAGTCTTCTTTTTTGCAATTTGTTCTAAGTTGTTGTTAAATGGAATCTGGGAACGGAATCGACTCACAACCATTATTTAATGACAGTGACACTACGAATACTGTTTCGGAACCAACTAACGGTTCCCAACAAGCTGATGCTATCGGGAACCTCACTGCTCTGGTAAATGTGCTTCTTGGTCGAGTGGAGGCACTCACACAGAAAGTGGAAGCTTCGTGTAAGGCGGACAGCTTTAATTCAGTTACCCAGCCTAACATGTCACGTAATTCGGAAGTTCGTCATTGCCCACAAGGAACCGTTGAAACGCACACACCAGCATGTTTGGTGGATAGCGAAGAAGCTTTTCCACTGCTTGTTCAACAAAATAGCGGTTCTGCTGTTCCTGCTCAATTGGAGCGAACACAAGCAGATAATTTGCAGTTTGGTCGGCAAATACAACATACCGGCAGTTCCGTTAGTCCGATTCAACCTGGACAAAGACAGCCTGCAGGTCCGTATTTTTTGAGTGGTTCTGCAACAAATAATAACGGATTACCTGTTCCAAATGGGGATTCATCTTATGCCAATAGGCTTGTTCACTTCTGATTTTACTCATCCAGGTCAAGGTAATTCTATTGACTTTGTTCCGGATAATAGACAGAATAATCGAAATGTGACAGAAGGAAGTAATCCTAGTGTACAGGATATCCCCTCAATGGCATTATTCTTTAGTAATGGGGACTTTTTCACAGATTCTTATTCTAATAATACAGGTCAGCAAATACCTAATTCACAAACTAATAATACTTTAATGAATGTCATTGATGAATTTGATACTAAAATGTTTAAATGCAGGAAACTTCAATTGGAAGTTTCATATCTCAATGAGTGCATAAATAAGAAAGTTATACCTAAGGGTCTCCGGCAATGGAGATTCCCAGCAGGTCTTATACCTGGCTCAACATTTCATGCTGAACTATTAGAATTGTTTGATAGACAAGCAGTTGAATTTTTGAAAGTACTCATTAACTTTTATGATTTGGAGATTATTAGATATAAGGGAGAGTTGGAGTCCTTAGACCAAATCATAAAAGGACATGTAGATTTTTTAAGATATAAATTTGAGTATTGTCGTGTCTATACTAGCATTGACATGGCAATGGACAAATTTTTGAGCACTAAGAAACGTAAGCTCCAGAGGGATATTTCTGCATACGCTAATAATGAAGCGTATCCTGATCCCCCTCCACCTAAGCCTGAGAATGTTAATAACCAAGGCACTTCGGTTGTGCTTAATGACCATCAGGTGCAAAATGATGATGTTAACTTTGCCTTGTCTACACCTGCTAATGAGCCAATTCAGAATGTACCGCTTCGACGTAGTGAAAGGCTCATTAATCAGCAAAATAATAATAATAGAAATAATAATAACAATAGTCACACCGCTGGTAACAATAACCAACCCAATCAGGGTTTTTACTCCAGGAACAACAAGCGTTCGAACAACAACAGGAACATGAACACCAATTCCTCGTTAACAAGGAATACCAGGAGGCAACCCAAGAGATAGATCATATGGCTACCAACAATACACCTTCCTTAAAAATTTTTGTTTCACCAGAAGGCGATTTTAAGGTCTTTAATTATTCTTCGTTGACCATTAATGAACATATGGTCAACTTGTTATCTAAAGGTTTGTCTTTTGTGCCAGACAAAACATCGGATATTGCAGAGACTATTATTGACTTAAAGTTGTTTACACGGAAGCTCAACTTAAACATGTTGATGGGCAACAATTCTTCCATTACTAACATTTTATGTATTTTTGGTAAAATGTGTGAATTGGATATAAGAAATGTCTGCAGTTTGCATAAGAATAGGCACAGTAGGAATCTCACTGAGGATGATTTAGACCTTATTACTTTAATTAAGAGCACTGACGTCAGGGTAATGAAACCCGATAAGGGAGGTGGGCTTGTCTTTATGGACCAACAGACATATAATGAAAATATTGAAAAACATCTAAATACAGATTTTTATAGTCAGATATCTAGAAATGAAGTAAATGGGGCATACAGGAAAATCAAACAATGTATAGATGATCTGTTTATAGAATCCTCTGTTGACATAAACCAGTATGAATATTTATCCATGGCAGCACCAATTATTCCGGCAATATTCGGAGCCCCAAAAATCCATAAATCACTAGTTGAACCACCATTTAGAATAATTGTGGATGGTCGTGGTTCAATCACCTATGGATGTGCAAAATTTATTGACAATCTACTGAAGCCAATTTTAACCAAAGAGCCTCAGATTTGTAAAGATTCATGGTCATTCTTGGAAGGTATTAATAAACTAACATATCACGAAAATAGCACATTCATAACTATAGATGTTAAAGATCTATACACGGTCATCCCCCACGATTTGGGAATAGAATGGGTCTCCGAATTTTTGGTAAAGAATAAAGTTGACCATAATGACATTTATCTAATAACGTCTTTGTTGGACCTCATTTTAACTAATAACTTCATGACATTTAATAATAAATTTTTCCTACAGAAATCTGGAGTGGCCATGGGTTCTCCATGTGGAGGCGCATTCGCTAACGTGGTAATGGCCCATTGGGAACATACTTATTTATTCACAAATTCATTGTTCTTGAACAATGTCTCCTGGTACACTAGGTACCAGGATGATATGTTCTGTTTATGGAAAGGAGACCCCGATGATATTCCTGCATTTATAGAATCAATTTCAAAATCCACTTCTTTTCTTGAATTCACTTATGAGACAGGATTTGATTCCATTAATTTTTTGGATGTTTCACTGTTCAAAGACAAAGTAGAACATTGTTATAAGAGCAGAATATTCAGAAAACCCACATACTCGAATAGTTTTTTGCACTTTTCTAGTTGCCATCCAATTCATCAGAAACGTGCAGTCATTAAAGGACAAATGGTTAGGGCAGCCCGCATGACCTCTGACAATTTTGATTTTGAATGTGAATGTGACTTATTGCAGAGTATGTTTATAAATAGGGGTTACCCAGAACATCTCATTAGAACTATCAGAACTGAAGTTGAACAGAAACGTTTGTCAGGGCATTTTTTACCATTATTAAAAGTAAGTGTAGGATCCCATTCGGGTTCTACAACATCTCAGACTGATATGTTCGATGTGAGTGTGAATGATGTTGGTATTAACAATGCATCATATCATGTAAGTTTTTTATTTACTTACTCATTAGATCATAAATATATAAAAGATATATTGTACAAAAATTGGTCGATTATTAAGAACAATGAACATTTATTGGATGCTTTAGGGGATAGACCAAAGATTACTTATAAGAGGGGCCCAAATTTGAAAAACATTCTTGAAAAAAAGCATAACATCTGTCTTTCACATTCAAATATAAGAGGGATGTTCAAATGCGGTTGTTGCCAGCAATGCAAATTCATACTTACTAGTCAAACTTGTTCTATCAATGAAAAAAAGTATTTTCTTAATTCTAAATACAATTGTGATAGCAAGATGGTTGTATATGCAGCTCTATGCCAACAATGTAATAGATTCTATATAGGAAAAACAGAGAGAAAATTTAGGCAGAGGGTGTATGAACACATTTACGCTATCAATAAATTGGACCTAAATAATGCTTTAGCTAAGCATATTTCGCACCATCCATCTCACTCATTTAAATTTATTATTCTCCAACAAAGAATTTTGAATATTAGAGGGGGTCCTTGGCAATTGTTGTTAGAATTAGACGAACTTAGATGGCAAATTTCGACCAATGCACAGTCATACCCTGGTTTAAATGAAACTTTGTCAATTAAATGTATGCTTAAATTACTGTCATTAAATAGGTAGATGAGATAATATTGATCCATATGTGTGCTCAGTATTTTTTATATTTCATATTTTTATCAATATTTGTATTTATATATAAATATATTTTTACATTAAGATTTATATATTCATTATAATGTTTATATAATATAAATATGTACGAATATTTATTCACTGAATAATATCCAAACATCTTCTATAGTTTTTAAGCCTTGGCACAGGTGAATTCATACATATCCCTTTAAGGCAATAGGCTTAGGATTTACATGCAATAGGAACACATACATTCATTTGTACCTGTTTTTATTTTTATATGGATGTAATATTTACTGTATTTATGACTCTAGATGACTAAATCAGTGGAACTAATACACAAGTTTATGTATTTGTATTTTGTTAGAGTAGTGAGTTTTCTGTATTTGTTTTGAAGGATTTATTAAGATTTTTTATATTTAAAGTTTTAGCTAATGAGTATTTCCCTTTTAATTAGATATTATTAATTAATTAATGAATGTATTTAAGCTGCTATCATTGATGTACACACTGTTTGTCTGAAGAAGGCTTAGTAGAGACTAAGCCGAAAGCGCTTACATTAAACGGTGAATACTATTTAGAGTCTATTCTCATTGTTTCCAGTTCCGTTTTGTTTGTTTTTTTACCTGTCTAGAAATGAGTTGAGGACCTGTCAATCAAACATGCCAAAAGCACTTTTAAGCACTTAAAACCAGGTCTGCGCTCGTTTGCGCGGAGCTAACGCATGCGCACTGGCAGTTAGCTTGTGGGAGCGGCGCGCAAACGGTGTGCGCTGGGATAAACCTTACTTGGCTGGTGACACACATGTTAAGCTGAGCACAGCTAGTTGCACACAGTTTGAGCCTGTTAAACCAGTGCTTAGCTACAGGCAAGCAATTTGCAGCTTTTTAAACACTACTCAGCTACAAGCACTCTGTCTCACTGCAGCTTAGCTATCAGTACATTTCTAAATATTTTTATTATTGTGTTACTTCAAAATATATGCTCCATTTCATTCCATTTTACAAAAGGGTATACTTTTACATTTGTACAATACTGTCAGGGGCCTTTCTAGTGCTTATTTACAAAAACAAAAAGGTTGTTGTGTGGGCTCGAACCCTGCCTGCCTACTCTTAAGCCGGCAACTCTACCGCTAAGCTATTTCTTCTTGGCTTACTTTGCATATTTAGATCTCATATCCTTCTCCACTGCCTGCTAACTGCAATTGCGCTAGTAGCACACCCGCGCACACGAGCGCACACAGTAGCACACATTTACGGGTTTTAAAAAAAATAAAACAGTTTTTATTTTCATTTTATAGCATCTGTTTACTTTGTACACTGATGGTCTGTGGGGGAATGTGTTGTGTAGTGTGTTTATTTACATTTCCATGGCCTCTCTCGTGGCTGTTTACTTTCAGCCATTCTACACTTCCGGGGGCGTGTCCGCATGCAGGGCTTAGCCTACGGACACGCCCCCTACTCTCTTACACGGACCGTGTAAGAGTTACAGTGTGATTCAGCATGCCTCATGCACCTCATGCATATGCATGACATGCTGACATCACACCGTTTAACTGCAGCCTCCATGTAAGAGTTATAACTCTTACACGGAGGCTTCCTGAATCTAAAAGCAAACTAACCTTTCCCTTACAGCAAACTGTAGCAAAGTCTGGGTGACCCTTTCCAGTAAAGCTCTGAAATGTTTTATTTTACCCCTTAAATAGAAGGTTTAGTTCCTAGCACCATTCCATCAGTTCACAGATGATTAACCTTAACTGACCTGTTCTATCTTATGTGTGACTCCTTAACTGACCTGTTCTAATTTCTGTCTGACTTACAAGCGACAGAGCTGTGGTCTCTTTTCAAGTTTTAACATGCAGTTAAAAGCGGAATACAAGTAAAACACAGTGTAAAGAAAACAAATCATAGTATACAAAATAGAAAAAGGCAATAAAGTAATACAAACTACAACAAATAAAAATCAAACTAACCTTTTCCTCACAGCAAACTGTAGCAGAGTCTGGGTGAGCCTTTCCAGTACTGTAATAACCAGAGAATTACATTTTAGTATTTGTCCATGTTAAGCAGGACAATTTATCAAACAAATAATAGTATCCTTAACATATGTGTATTCTATTACAGTGTCTGTATTGCATACCTATATGAAATGCTAATGACATCTTCTTTTTTGCATCTCTAGATGTAGACATGTTTAATAATGATTTATATTATCCTATAAGTTATCAATCATGATACATATAAAACTATATGCTGTGCTGTTTTTTACACCTGAATATGGAAGACATATCCTGAAATGTATTTGTCTCTACATATTAACATCTCATTCTGCTTTGTACTGTTTACTTTGTGTAAAAAAAGATGTGTTACTGTGCATTATTTCTGTTGACTAAATATGTAATGTATTATATATTATTAATACTTGCAGTTTCCAATTAATAAAGATTACTGCTATTTAAGTTTTAATATGTCCTTTTTTATCTACACATGTTAATTAATATCCGCATTAATTTCTGACTGTTAAATAATTAAAACATGCATAAAAAACACAAATACTAGCAAAAATATGACTAAGCAAGCAATAATGGTTGACAGGATGTGTGTTAAGTAAGCAATAATGCCCGACAGGTTGTATGTTAATGTGTAATTAATGCCTGCCCAGGGGTGTTATGAGGCCCAACACCACAAGTGGAGGACCTCTGCACCCCAGGAGGGGTGCTAATTACACATTAACACATACCCCAGAGGGCATTATTGCACTTAGAGAATGGGCTCTCTTTAAAATTGTTGTTTTACTTACTTATTTCTGTAAGTACTATATTATTTTTTGTATATTTTTGATGTGCGATAGTTCCTCTGCCTAATGTTTTAAACTTTCTGTAGTATACTTTAACGGTGTTGGAGGAAGCATTTTACATGAAAAATATATAAGAAAATAATATAGTACTTAATGAAGTAAGTAAAACACAACAATTTTACAGACAACCCATTCCCTCTCTCTCATACCAAAGCAAACAAAGAGAACCTCACTGAAGGTAATACTGCTCAACAAAATCAATCCAAAGAAAAATAGCAGCAAGCACCACTAAGAAAATGATGTTTTAATCAGACTGAAAGCACTCATCACAGTTTTTTGCCAGAGTTTTACTCTCATTTATGCTTTGTTTTTATTGTTTTGTCTGATTAAAACGTCATTTTCTTAGTGGTAGTTGCTGCTATTTCTCTCTCTCTCTCTCTCTCTCTCTCTCATATACAGTCAATTCTGCTTTGAAGTGGCGGACTCATTTTTCAGTGGGCATTACTTGTACATTAATACCCTGCTGGAGAACACTCGTTCTCCAATCAGGGTACTGATGTACAGTAAGTCCATTCTCTAAAACTCTTTAAAAATGACATTCAAATACTTGGCTGCCTGGTCTCACTTGATGTGCAAGGCATATACAGTGCAAAAATGAAGCACTAGGGGCAGAAAAGAAGCCTTGTTACCCACAAAGTACATGCAGAATGGAGCTTGCTAGCAAAGTATAACACAAGGCTTATACTTGGTATAAGACTATGCTTAAATATGCATGCCTTTGCAGAAAGCTCTTAACAGGCATCTGTGTCATCCTCAGGGAACCATCCAGTGCAAGTAAACCAGCAGAAGCCTCAACTCCTTTGACCAGTGTGCCCAAAATGCCTCGAGGAGGCCCAGGAAGACTTTTGAATCCCAAGTAAAACTACCATGCACAAGGGGATCCAATATCTGTCAGCCTGGGAAGCCATGGTTGACAGGCCACACTGGTTTGCCAGAGATGGTCTGCACCTGCAGCCTCTAGGCTTTTAGATACTGGCAAAGGTATTAGCCACCCCTATTGTGCCTTTTTTAGGCAGTGTCAAAATAACCAACCTCCCAACATAACAAAATCCTCTCTAGATAAACTCAAGGTACAACTGCTTAATGCTAGGAGTCTAAACAAGAAACTGCACTCCCTGAAAGCACTTCTCACTTTGGAAGATGCTAATGTCTGCGCAATCACTGAGACATAGTTCAAAGGATCACAAAGCACCCCAGCTGTGCAGGGCTACAATGCCTTCCATACATTCAGACCACAAACTGAATGTGAAAGAACCAAAGGAGGAGGTGTATCCATCCTCATTAAGGATAAGTACACCTCGAGACTGGTCAAACAGTATGACTCTCTTGAGCTAATCCATGTCCAATAAACTATAGGCAAAGCCTCCTACCACATCATAGCTAGCTATAGGTCCCCACCATGAAACAGGAAAAACAAACAGCATACCTGGACTTACTAGAGTCACTTGCCATACAGCCCAACACCTTACTCATGGGTGGTTTTAACTATCCTACCATCGAATGGGAAATATACATGACCACAAACATGCTGGCTCAGAGGTTCTTGGACTTTGTCAATGCAAATGTTCTGGAACAGCTAGTCAGCACACCCACAAGAGGCTCAGATGTCTTGGACATAGTACTCACTAATATGGGAGAGCATTGCAACCCCCCCGTGTGATGTCCTCCCTGGTAATATCGGACCATAAATCAGTCTCATTTGATGTAATTGTAAAACCGGATACCCCATCATGCTCAAAAATGTTTAAGAATTTTTTAGACAAATTGCCTCCTACTAAATGATGGTATACGAAGGTTCAAAGCCAACCTCAAATACAGATAACATGGACGTCTATGCAGAGGGGTACACCAATGCCCTATATAACCACTTAAGCAGTTATATAGTATCAGTTGTACCCAACCAGATTAATACCAGGTCCTGCCAAAAAAACAAGCCACCCTGGCGGATCCCTAGTATAACCAAGTTATACAACAACAGAAAGAAACTAATGTCCAAGAGCAAGAGGGAACTGGCTCAGCAGAGGAAAAAATCCCTCTCTAGCTTAAACAAACAAATTAGAGATCTTGTCAAATCCTCCAAAGCTAATTACAAAGAGAAAAAAATAGCCTCCCTAGCTAAGGATAATCATAAGGCATTCTTTAACTATGTCTAAAATCTAAAAGGGAATACCAAGCCATGCAGTGAACTAGTTGTGGATGGCATCACCCATACTCAACTGGTGGTAATAGCCAACCTGCTAGCTAACAGATTTGGAGAAAACTTCATCCCCCAATCCCCTCCAGTCACCCCCCCAAAGTACACTTGCCACCATTTTTCAGCCTATTGTCTCAAGAGAGCAGTTCATCTTGGTGCTCTCAAAGGCCAAAGACACGGGATCAATAAGACCAGAAAACATCCCAGGTTGCCTTTTAAACAACTTAAAACATGACCTAGCAGACCCACTTGAATCCCTGTTTAACCACAGCCTGAGAACTAGCTATGTTCTGGCAGAATGGAGGACAGCAACAGAAATCCCTGGGAATTATAGGCCCATACACTTAACTAACCTCATCTGCAAGGTCATGGAAAGACTTATTAATAAGGACATAGGTAATCTTCAAACTCTGGATCCAACCCAGTTCGGATTTGTTAAAGGTAGATCATGCCTGTTAAACATGGATGACTTCTTCGAGAAAGTTACCAAGGCCTTGGATGAGGGAAAGATAGTGCATACTACCTGTCTTGACCTATCTGAGTGTTTGGCACAACCCCCCACTCAGGAATTACAGAGGAACTCTCCCAGTTGGGAATTAACCCCTACATTACCAGATAGGTAGCCAGGCGATTGCAAATTGGGAGCAATCATTGAGCCTCCAGTGTTGTTAATATACTGGGGACAGGGTTAATATAGACAAATGATTAGTATCAAAGCCACAGATTAAAGTTAAATGCAAACAAAATGCACAATGCATTATTACTCCCTTTGGGAAAGCTGACATCCTGCTAATTGCATTATGACAACATCTCCCCAAGTGTAGACCAAGTGGTACATGATCTGGGTACTCAGGTTGATAGCAATCTGAATGTTGATGTATCCACAGTAGAAAGGAAATCTTTCTTTGTGGCACATCTTAAAAGTAAAGGCATCACATTTAGATCTAAGGATGTTATAAGTTCATTACACTTGACCCTCACCAGACCAATAATTGAGTACAATTCTCCTTTTTGCATGCACCTCATTAGACACCTGTAACAGCTGGAGAGACCACAGAGGTTTCTCACCAAGAAATTACAGGGTACACAAAACAAGTCTTATGCAGAAAGACTGAAAGCACTGTCCCTGTATTCTGTCTCTTAAATGTTCCTTAAAGGGTGACCTGTGCCTGGCTTACAGGGAAGTCTCTGACCCAGCCCTGATATAAATCCTACACATTCATAAATCAAACTGAAATAGGGTCACGCATTCCAGGGATCTTAACCTATCCTCTGACATGAACAGGTCATGCTGGAAAGATAGATACATCTCCCAGAGACTGCCGCTTCTCTGGACCAAGCTTCCAATTCACATGAAACAGAGCCCATCCCTGACCCTCTTCAAAAGCAACTTAGATCAATGGATGGATGACCAAAGATTCACTCCTGTGGTGATGCCCATGTCCCTCCTGGGCAGAGAAAGTCAGTATTAACTACCATAGACCCTTACCTCTATGAACTTCACTCACCTAACCACCGACAACTGGGGGAACTCAGGATAAATATGGCTAGGCTTCTAAGGGCTCTAAGGCCATAAGCCTAGTAACCTTCTATGAACCTATGAAGACAGAGGACACTAGAGACCACTCCACATGAACAAATCAGGTGCAGACATGCCCTGGATGATATGGGGAAAACTTTGTGTGAACAAAGCATGTGTGGATATGCTCTGAATGATCTGATGTGAGTGAGTTATTATGAACACCAGAAGATGCACCCCATAAAATGATTTTCAGGGGTGCAATTCTTGCTGTCTGATCAGTCAGCCAATAGCAGGTACAAACTCATCCTCTTGTTACTCAAGGAAGAAGTTGCTACTGAGAAGGAAGCATCATGGCTATATTTAGCAGGAGGAACAGGATGTGACTGATAGGTAGCTTCCAGCAGTTTTTGCAATGCCCTATATAGACCCAGGCACCTAGAATTGATTTTTTTTTCTGTAAAACTAACCTTCAGACTTCCCTTTCACTTGGTTGTGCAGAAAGAAATAAGTTTGTGCAGGGACAAGTACTACTCCATGTGCTTTGGAGTAGATACTCCTGTTACTACTCTTTAATCCTGCAGCAACCTACCGATTATCCCAAAAGAGTCAATAGACATGGACATTAACTTTTTTTCTATCTCTGCAGCCAGCATGGTGGGTATGGCCATCTGTGGCAAAGTAGCAACTACCTTATGTTTACTGACAACCAACTTATTCCTAAACAAACTGGTAAAGTATGTGTGAGATGTATTTACAAAATATGACAGGAGGCAAAGCACTCACATACAAGCACACAGTATGTATCAGACACATAGATTTGCATATGCTGAGGCACTTAAAAGTAATCTTCCTAAACCCCAAGGACCTCAGAGACATGGGACCTACAACAAATATCCACAGCATCCCAAAAAGCACTCCACCAGAACACCCACCACAACAAATACAGACACTTCTAATGGAGCTTCAACTTCAAAGCCCAAAATACAAGCCATCACACAACCCAGTATTCTAGTCACAGGAGAATTTATTCTGAGACACACAGGTCAGTTGTCTGTTAGGGGCCAGGATCCATCAGATCAAGCACTCACTTAGATCATTAGACCACAAGTATCAGTATGGCTCAGTCATAGTCCATGTGGGTGTAAATGACATGAGATGTACTTCCCTAGACTATATGGAGAGACATATTGGAGCTCTTGGAATATGTGTATGAGGCTGGTATGAGCCTAGTATGGAGCAGCATCCTACCTTCTCCAAGGATAATGCCGCAATATTAACAGAAGGTGCCTTTAGTAACTGGCTTAGTGTCTAATGATATTCTAAGGGGGTGCAATATTTATCAGCATGGAAGGAGATGCTCAACAGACCACTCTGCTTTGCCAGAGATGAGTCTGCACCTCTCCCCTCTAAGTTTTCAAATATTAACAAAAACATTGCCCTCCCTGATTTTGTATGTGGTTAGTTTTTCTCTGTGGAACACTGACTATAACTGTAGTTCCTGCAGTCATCAGAAAGGCCTATACATTAATCATGCAGCCAAAATAAAAAAGGCAGTGGAAGTTAGCCAAAGATGTTAAATCATGTACTGTCTCATAAAGTATGTTATTTTGCCAAAATTCCAGCAATCATGCACCAAATCCAACCTGGCATGCATTGTAAACTTCCCAGACAGTTATGGAAGTTAAATTCAAGACATGCTTTCTCTTCCTCTTTGCTAAGTAAGAATTTATTTCCTAACCTCTTTCATAACATCAACTAAATATTTGCATCTGACTAGGATAACAACAAGATCATTCAGGCTGTCAGACAGGTATAAGAATAACAGGGACAGTATGTGCTGATTCAGAAGGACCACTTGCTGAGGTAACACCTTGTGCTTTCATATTAACAGGTTGTACATAACAGAGAACCGGTGCTGCCCTGGCCAAAAGAGAGCTATGGGAATAATTTTTTTCTCTCCTCTTAGACTTTGGTCAGTATCATAGGGATCAAGGGTATGGGAAAGAAAGCATAGAAGAAATGATATGTCCAATTCAGTGGGAAGGTATTTGTCCTCCAGACTCCTGGAGTTGCTACCTGGAGCAAAACAATATGAGATATTCTTCAAGAAGAAGCAAACAGGTCTATTTTGAGTGCACCCATCTCCTGTTCATGCTTAGGAATGCATTAATGTGTAACATCCATTCTTGAGGGTATAATTGAGATCTGCTCAGTCTGTCTGCTACCACATTCTGTAATAAAGGAATATATGTTACTATCAGGGACCCCCCTACTTCTGTGGCTATGCACCATGCCTGCATGGACAGTCTATAGAGTAAGTAGGAATAAGTACTTTACTGTTTACATACAACATGGATTGTCTGACTTCACTTGTGGCACTCTGTCCTTAATAGCTGTCAGAAAAGATTTTAGGACCAAGATGAGTTCCATCATCTTGTTCATATTTATGTGTTTCTTCCTCATCCTGTCCCCCAGGCCCCTTGCATCTGCAAATTCAACATATGAGCTCACCATTCATTTGTCAAGGAATCTGTGTTGAGTCACAGTTGGTTATGGGGGTTGGAAAGGCAATGCCCTATTCTGGGAACATTGCAGGGTTCATCATGAGATCCTTTTCGTTATACATGGCAACAGGAAATCTTGGTCTTCACATGATGACTGTGATGACACCACACTTCTTAAGTACCACTGGAGTTACCTCATATACAAGTGTGTTAAAGGGACCATTATATGCCTAACATATTCCCTTGCTGTGATCTCCACTTTGAGTGGCACTGTTAAAGTGGGCCTTCAGCATCAACTTCTCCTGCAGGAGGAAAGCTTGGCAATGAGAGGTAAAAAAATAAATAAATAAGCAGCTCTTGTCTCAGGTCCTTATCTTAAGTCCCCTCTACCTTAGCCCACATTTGTGCCAACAGGGTTTATTTGTAAGACAGTATGTGGGACAGACAATTAAAGGTCTTAAAAGAAAGGGTAGTGACAGTGTAGAGAGGTCAGGCTCCAGTCATGCATATCTAGAAATGGAGGAACTGCTACTGGCCTAGGATCAAGGAGACCCATGAAAATACAAAGACCAATCACCACAACACAGGCTAAATGTAAAGGTTTTATTCAGTGAGCACTTTCATGCCTAAAGCACTTCTTCAGACCATCTGAACAAGTACTTTAGGCATGAAAGTGCTCACTGAATAAGACCTTTACATTTAGCCTGTGTTCTGCTACATGGAGATGTATCTTTTAATACAGTGTTCTCTAGAGTGTAGACCCATGAAAAGCCTATATCTTTCTTGGACTGTACAGTAGTCATTGGATTCCCATCAAGTTTCCTCCATTCTATCATGGAGATCCCAAAGGAAAAGTCATCTGGTGGGAAACCAGAGAAGAGGGTGCATTCAGTGTCTGAGTACAGGTTCCCTGTTAATGGAAACTTGCCCACATAATTCAGCTCATTGGCTTCAGTCAGTGGAGTCAGATTCCTGTTGAGGATGATCCATCTTTGTCTTTTCTAGAAGGGGCTCCAGACATTAAATGGGTTTCATTCTTCTTGGACTTAATTTAGGATATGAAGTTTTAAGCAAGCTGTAGTACTGAATCAGAAGATGCCCAGAGGGGTCGGGTCAAGGCAAGGTAGGTTATATCCTTTTAACTTTTGCTGCCTCCCATGATCAGAACCACTGCACTTGTGGCCTTGGGTTGTGAGGCTATGAAACATCACTTCAATGCAGTTACCATGGACCTCCTCATGAAGAAAAATTCTGAGGATCCTGCCCTTCTCTTCCAAAACAAACATGCATGCCCTCACTGTTGACAGATCTTCAGCAGCCAAAGAAAGCTCAAGTGGGCCATTCTGGAAGACATGTTAGAAACAAAAATCATGGGTGTCTGCAAAGTGGTTGTTCTGGAGGACTCAATGGAAAAAGACTCTACAGTCAGGGGCTGGACCCAGGGAACATCTCATCATGATTTCTTTCCCGATGGTTCTCCATTTTTTCTCAGTGTTTTTTCTTTGGAAGGCTCTCAGAGGCCTTGGCTGATATCATAATGACACACTTAACATCTCTCTGATGATGCATTGCCCTTGGGGTAAAACATGCACAGTGCAGACAATAGTCCACATTGTTCACTGGGCTAAGGCAAAGTAATCAATTGATAAGGAAATCTTTGTATGAAATCTGTTTTCCACATACCATACAATTATTTTTAAACACTTTTATTAAATCATCACTTAAGGCATAGACAAACATACATTAGCAGAAAAAAACAAACCATAATAACATTTTTAATTTACATATATTATACATCGCATATCTTTTTTTTGCTTGTAACCATAATTAGTCCAACATTACATAAATTGCTCTGTTCCAGTCATCCTTTAAACAACATTCCTCCTCTGGAACATTATTCTGCATGTATTGTTCCCACAATTTCCATTTATTTTATGTAATTTACTCCTTCTCTTTTCTATAGATCACTATTACTTTTCTTTAATCTCTTTTATAATACTCAGCATCTTCAAATACAGTTGGTTTAGACTTTGATTTCCATTTATTTGCTTTTTTTGGCAGCCAACATAATTCATCTTATTAAGGCCTTACTATGTCTAGGCAATTAAGATCCTCTCTCCCAGTTCAAAAGAATCATTTCCTTAGTTACAGCCACTTGCTCACCCAATATTTTTCACAGAGTACTCTGTGGGACTTTTAAAATCTGCCAACTCATTACACTCCAAAAGCATATGTTCCCAGGTACATCTTTCTTCTCATCACAGCTCCAACATATGTTATCGACCTGAGAAAAATTTCTGTTAAGCCTACTTTTTGTATAAAACTTCCTATGCAAACACTTCCAAGTAAAGATCCTAAACCTTCTGGACTTTGTTGAATACTTAGGAGCCTTACGTATGTCCTTGCATTCATCTCTTGTAAATTACATTTTTAGTCTCTGTTCCCAATCTTTTCTAACCTGGTGTGATTGATTCTTATAGTTAACATGCACTATTTTATTTGCCCTACTAAATATCCCCATATTACAGCAGCTTCTCTTCTAGATTCATTTAAAAACTCTACCAGAGTAGGTCTTTCACTTATGATTCCCCTAACCAGAGCCATTAGTTGACTATTACTCCCCAGTTAGCATAAAGACTGTTCAAACTTGTCAGTGCACATGCTATTTTCTTCTGTACTTCTACAATGGTTAGAGATATGTGGATTTCATTTTAAACTTTTATTTCAAATTTTATAGCACAAACACTGATAGACATTTGCTAAACAAAACACTACAGTCCCATATAATGAAAACAGAGTTAACATTAACAATAAACTTATCTGCCCTTGAAACTCACATTAATTGAAACTACATTGAAACTCACATTCAAAAAAGGCATCTGGCCAGTTGCAGATTAAGTTTACCTTTGGGCTGTTTACAAACCATAGGCATCTTGCACACATTTTTAAGATCATGCATACATGCATTTATTCTTTGATTCACCTTCCTGATTGTATTAAATTATATTCTTTGTATAATACAGCACCACTTGTTAGAGTGTGTTTTAAGTTTGTATTGTTGGACATTTATTCAGTAATCAATGAAACAAAATGTATGAACCAGTAATGACAAACTGCCCATTTCAGAACATTTCAACCATAAAGTGCCCCTCAAACTTCTGTCATTACAATCCATCAACATGTGTTAAATAATAATTTGATATTTTTGAGGGACAGATATTTAGACAACTAAAAGGGGTAGCAATGGGGTGCAGCTTGTGCCCCCATATGTGCTAATGCTGTACTTCTGGCTTTGGAAAAAAGTAACTTTTTTATTTTGAATTTTTAAGTTTATTAAACCATACTTGAGAATTTTAGATGACATTTTTATTTTATGGCGGAAACCTGATGATAACATTATTGAATTTATTGATTTTGTTTTACATAAGACCATTTACTTTTTAAAATTGATGTATACTTTTAATAAATATACTATTAATTACTTGGATGTCCTACTGCAAAGAACCAAAGAAGGATTTAAAACTAAAATATTTACAAAACCAACTTTTAGCAATTCCTATCTGCACTACATTAGTTTACACCTATTTTCATTTAAGAAAAACCTAGTCAGAGGTCAATATATAAGGGTGGCCAGGATGGTGTCTTGTTTCAGTGAATTGGAAGGGGAGATGATTAATCTTAAGAAGATGTTTATGGAAAGGGGTTACATGGAGAAAATAATTCAGGAAGCTATTCAAAAGGTTTTCAGTGGAAGGGGTATGAAGTTCAAACTGCTCTTAGGGGAAGGTAGAAATCAGAATATTAAGCCCCTGTAGTAGAGTGAACAATAAATATTTTGAAAGGGTATGTATTGTAGCCTATAATGAGTTGTCTGGTGATATTAAGAATATTGTGAAAGGAAACTGGAAATGTTTGAAGGATAGAGACGATGTTGCTAGAATAGTGGGGGGGTGAAGCAATATTTATCAATAAAACAATCTTTAATTTTTTAAAATTATTGGAATGGGTTAATTGTAATAAAAAAGGAGAAATCAAAAAGGAAACTAATAAGTGTGGGGTCTGTAAACAATGTGCCTGGATTTTGGAAGAAAGTAGTAGTATTATTATAAATAATGGTTTGAATTCTAAAATATGTTTTAAGAGTGTCAGTTGTGGAACAAAAAGAGTATTATTTATTTGGCAAAATGCTCAGGATGCAAGAGGTTTTATAATGGCAAAACTGAGAGGGCATTGAGAAAAAGGATATATGAACATAATTATGATATAGGTAAAAGGAAACCTAACAATGACCTTGTCAGACATTCTGTTAATTGCAGCAATTACAAGAAGTTTTTGTTTGGTATAGCTGAAATAGTAGAAATGAATCCTCGGGGGTAGTAACTGGGTGATTTTTTTTAGAATATAAAGAAGTAATATGGCACATTAGGTTGAACTCCTTCTCCCCCAGGTTTAAATGATAGTTTAACCTTGCAACTAGCACTTTAATTCAGAGCTATGGTAAATTAAACCATTGATTTAAATGACAACAGTTTTTAATAACAAATTTGTCAGTTTTATACCAACTGACATTTTATTTATATTTTATATAATATTTTATTTAATATAAATTATCAAGAAATGTTAGGGAAGTTTTTTTGAGTTTAATGTGATTTTTTTTTATATATGTACTTCTTTTGTGACAATCTGTGGTGTATTCTTAGGTGTGTACATTATGTACTTATTTTCTGTGTAAAAAGTTCCTCATCAGTTTAGAATAGACACACTGTTTTATAGTGCATGTCTCTTTAAATTTCTTATATATTGTTTAATTAATTAATATGAAATGGGTTAATTGTTGTGCAACCTGAGTATAAATAAAGTGTGTGGGTAAATGAGGGCAAGAATCTGTCTGAGGAGGAGGAATCCTGAGATCCTTGATTCTGTGGACCCCCTCTGCCCCTGGGGCAATGCTTACTATTGTAACTGTTTCCTCCCCTGCCTCTGGAGGAAAAATCTCTCTGAGTCTCCTGAAAAGAACCTTGGTATTCCCTAAAATAAATTTTTTTTCTCCATGCTGATTCCTGGAAAAGGATCCTTGTGGAGTGGAAAAATGGATTCCCATGGCAGACAAGGTCTTCCCATCCTTTGTGCTGTGGGAGAGTGTGTCACAAACTGTGGGACCAAACAGAGATAAACCATCAATGGGTGCATTGACAAAATGATGCCTTGAAGGGTTTTGCAAAGTCACACGACTGCATCCAGGCATAATGCCTAATGGCAATGTCAGAACCAGTGGCCCTAGAGATGCCTTCAGCTGCATGGGCAATCATCCTCATGGACGAATTAGATATTGATTGGAGAGTAGCCATTCTAGAGGAAAATGTCATGCATTCCTCTTCAGGTATTGACTCATGGACTGAGCTAGAGAGTTATTCAGATAAAATACACTCACATTCATCATCCTATTTATACACTAGCTGAAGTTCATCAACCGATCATGAAATGCTAGTAATTAAAAAAAATCCCGTGTTGAACTTGTTGTTGTCTTGAACTTGGAAAGTGGCCAAGTCAGATACAAAACTTAAAGGTTGAGGAACGAATGAACATGATAACATTAGATCAGTGACTTCCTTGGACCTAGATGCCATACCTTTATTTATATTTATTGGCATTTGTTGACCAGGAAAGTCCACTGGGCTTGAGACCCATTTTCAGTGGAGGCTCAGGGAGAAAAGCTCCAAGTTACATGAAAAGCATTACATGAATTTGCAAGGAAACAATTACTTATAAAGCAAGTGAAATAACACAGAAAACTATCTAAACTGCATATATGTTGCAAAAAGGCACAATTCAATAACAATGGAACATTATCATGTAGGAAAATTGTACAATTAAAAATATTTAATAATACAGCTCAATTTGTTTTTTAGGGAAGAAGGTAGGAAAAGGGAAAGGTAAGTGTAGTGGGAAGGCAGAATTAGAGAGTTAAACTTAAAGGTAGGATAGATATAGGGCAGGATTCACGAAGGCTTGCACGGAGTGTAAGAGACGTGCAACACTCCATGCAAGCCTCGCGATCCAGGAAAAGCCCTAAACTCCGTGTAAGAGACCAGCTAAAAGTCTCTTACACGGACTGGGCGTGGACATGCTAAATACCTCACTTGCAGCCGAAAGGTATGCAAATGAGGTATATTAGTGATCCACAAAGCAGAAACCAGTCAGTGTAAGAGACGTTTTAGCTGAAGAAATCTACTCAGTTGACAACTGAGTACGTTTCTGCAAATTCCACAACGGAGCCATGTCAGCTCCAAAAAAAGGGTGCATATGACTCAGGCAGCATGCCAATGGCCAAATATGTGGCCATTGGCAATATAACCCGATGCCAAAATATTAAAAATATAATTTTTTTTTTCGGCGATCGCCGATGTTTAAACCCAGCGCAGCCCCGCGCAAATGGGCTGCGCTGTATAAAATCATAAAAAAGAAGGTTATAAACCCACAAATGTGGGTTTCATGCAATACATGGAATGACAATGCAGGGACCAGCAGACCAAAAACAACATGGCCACCGTGTAGTGGTTGCTAAGGGGGGAAGCTGAGTCTAAGACATGTAACTAAGCATTAGTAGGCAATCTCATGTAAATGAGGGTTAGGATACTGAATCTCACAGTCACATAGCAAATGAGCACAGTCTGAGTAGTGTAAGAGATACATAAGGGGGAGGAATAGAGTAGGAGATAGGTGACATCACAGGGGGGAATGGTAGAAAGAAATGCAGTTCATTGGAGGTCAGTGTAACATGACAGATGACAGACACAGATCATGGAAAAAGGTGTGCCACTAGATAAGTCATGGAAAGTCAAGAAATGGAAGGTGTACACTGTTACTTATACCAAAGTTTCTTGCTGGGCGTGCATGCGCACATGTGCACGCCATGAAGCACGAGTAGGGTAGTGTGCGCGTGTGTAAGGCAGACTGAGCATGTGGGAGTGTGTCGGGAGATGTTTAACACTGTTTGCGTGGGTGTACGTGCGTGTAGGGCAGGCTGAGTATGGTGGAGGCTGTTGGCAGACGTGTAACAGTGTTTGCACGGGTGTAAGCGTGTTTTAACCCGAATAAGTAGATTCTGAACCGTGTAAGCACGTGTGCACATGTGTAAGCCACTGTGAGCGTGTTTCTGATGGTATGCAGGTTGCTCCCCCCTGAGGAAACAGAGAGGAAAAAGGAAGCAACAGAATTAATAGGAAGCTAGCAAGGATAACTGCTGAAGCTAGCAGGTGAAAACACTTAGAAGTAGGCAATTACACAAGCAGAATAGTAGCCCAGCCCAGCACTTAAAACTCTGCAAACAGTAGTGCAGGATGTTTCTCTTAAGAGACACTGCAAGACAGGAGTAAGCTAATAGAAGTGAAAACTGAAAAAGCTTCACTCAGAGCAGAAATGTTAGGGGCTGCCATAGCTGTCATAATGAGACATAGGTGATTTGCTGAGGGTGGTGACAATGCAGATGGTGCCAGACAACCCACAGTGAGGACACGGAGAAGAGTGTACAGGCCCAGGGTCACCTACCATGGGTTACATGAGCTGGAGATAGTAGAGCGCTATAGAGTGGACAGACAGCTCCTGCAGCAAATAGTTGAGCTGTGCAGGCCACACCTCATACACAGAACCAACAGAGGGGAACCCATCCCAGTGGAAACCAAGGTATGTGTTGGCCTAAGAATACTAGCAACAGGTACCTTCCAGAG
Organism: Protopterus annectens; assembly: GCF_019279795.1. Taxonomy (NCBI): domain Eukaryota; kingdom Metazoa; phylum Chordata; order Ceratodontiformes; family Protopteridae; genus Protopterus; species Protopterus annectens. The sequence continues at coordinate 1,084,170,669 of NC_056744.1, read as the reverse complement.
ACCAACTGGCGATATGATGGGGATATCACAGGCATCAGCCTCCAGGCTACTGCACCAGTTCCTGGATGCCATGTCAGCACATGTCGGTGATCATGTATATTTCCCCAATGCCTGTGAGGTATTGGCCAGCAATATGCGTCTCTTCCAGCAAATAGCGGAATACCCCGAGGTAGTGGGTGCAATAGACTGCACGCACATACGCATCAAAGCACCAGCCAGTGAGCGGGGTAGGGCCTACATTAACCGCAAGGGCTTCCCCTCCATCAACTGCCAGGTCGTGTGTGATGCCCAGGGCATAATAATGAATGTGTGTGCTGGCTGCCCTGGGAGTTACCACGATTCCCACATCTGGCATTTGACGCAGCTGTACCAGGCATTTGCCAATGGGGACATCCCACACGGACACCTAGTGGGGGATGCAGGTTATGCACTGGAGCCGTGGCTGATGACACCCATCAGAAATGCACACACACCTGAACAGGAACGCCATAATGAGGCACATGCACAAACACGTAATGTAATAGAGCGTGTGTTTGGGCTGCTCAAGTCATGGTTCCAGTGTCTGGACACATCTGGTGGAGCCTTGCAGTACACACCAACTACATGTACCCAAATTGTCATGGTATGTGCTATGCTACATAATATGATCTTGCGAAAACAGCTGCAGCAGGACCAGCATAGGGCCGGCCAAACAGCCCCCCACCATTGCCAAGGCCATCACAGGCAGAGCGTGACTCAAAGGAGGAACAACCTGAGCCTGCCCCAGTAGGCAGAAGGAGGCGTGCCCAGTATGCCCTGGCCTTGGCAAAGAGGCAACACATAGGTTCATAGGTTCATAGATTAGTACTAAGCTAACTGCTCTTGCGAGCCATTTTAAGCCTAGCCAATTACCCCTTGTGAGACTCAAACCCTGCACCTTGTGTTTGTAAGGCAAACACTTTAGCCATTAAGCCACCCTCCCAACCCCATAGCACATACACTGGCTCAGTAGGAACCCTGGGAATGATACCCCCTCTGACTCACTCAAATAATAATATGGATGCCTAAAATGACATGACCTGCTCACAAACATGTACAGGGAAGTGTAATATGCGCATCCGACAGAGGCAGCCCTGCAGCACCACCTGAGGCATGAATGCCAAGTGTTAAGTAATGTAACACCATGTACTATATGCACACATGAGCACCCTGACTAACATCCACCCTCACCAAGCATGAAGCCACAAAATGACGATGGGATGATCAAGTGCAATAACTGGCTGAAGTAATGCAGTTAGTCAAAGGGGAGCCAATGTGTTTCAGGCTGGGAAGACATGTGGAGCATGACATGATGCACCACCTGCTAGGGGTGGCGTGCACCTATCATGCCATGCCCCATGGATACTGGCAAAGGCTGTCAGTACCCACAGCATGCCCTGAATAGGTAAGTCTCAAAACACAAACCCACCTTCATAGGTTCTACAAGGGATAGGAACCTAGATGTAATGCTACCCAATGACAGATGTCTAAACAGCAAGATGTGTGCAGTGTAAACGCACACAGTATGGAGAATGTAGATACCAGTCCTGTAATAGAGAACTGGGTCAAGGCTCACATCAGCACCCTAACACTACCAGGTCACACCTCATACTGTGCTGTACAGCCGCAAAACATGGAACAACCGACAAAAGGAGGGTGAATAGCAAGAAATGTCAAGGATAACCACACCCCCCATGTTGGTACCACAACAAGAAGCAGCATGGATTAGCCATGGTCAAATACCAATGGCTAAAACCGCCTCCCAGTATATAGCCTGCTGCAGACTACTGTCCTAATACCAGGAACTGCACCTGGCCTATGTCGGAATACATGAATATATCAAGCCCCCCAAACCACATTATATTGCTTGACTGAAAATACCCAGACATACACCGGGAGCATTATACTAGCACCAACACAGTAGGAGAAAAATTCCCAGAATCCATAAACCAAAATGCCCAGGAACAATGTACCACTCCCACAAGAGGGGTAAGCATACTGGATGTGATAATCAGCAACATGTGTACTGGATGGCAAGATGAGAAGTGTACCCCTCACTGGTAAGACCAGACCATAGAGTAATCACACTGGATATACACATCCTGACCCCAGTCTATGGCCAGAATACCACAGTGAAAAACATGTGTAAAGCATAGGTTGCAGCCCTCAAAACCGATGTTGAATCCACAAATGGCCCTGTGCCAGTGCAGAATATGGGACACACCACAGAACATGTTATACAGGCATTCCATGAACACAGCCAGGAATGCTTGGAGTATGCAATCACAAATAACAACAACACACAATGCCATACACACAGGCATCTGGCATGCTGGACTCCAGCCATTACCAAACCATGCAAGAGAATAAGGAAGCTACCACATGATAGAGCAAACATAAAAAGGGAAATAATCACTGACCAGTAGTATGGCAATAACATATGTCCACACATACAATCCACTAAGTCCAGCCACTACAAGTAGAATTTGTGAATCCAGTGGCAATGTGACACCAGTCCCAAGTACACAGACAACCACAACACCCCCCAATAAATACAAATATATGTGATAGATGCAACCATGTATCCAAACCAGAGGTTGAGCTCCACCAACTCAGTACTGTCAAAACTAGTCAGGAGGAGAAGGTAACCACATACACCACAAACCCAGTCCAACATAGACCTACCACAACTGTAAACCAAACACATAAACACAGACAAATATTCCCAAAGGCCTTAATTACAAACACACCACACCAAAAGAAGCCTCCAAAGCAGATCACAAGCAACCACAACCTTCAAACATAGCACATGCAACAAATAGTACGCAAAGCTGGTGTGCCAAACAGTCACAGGCCAGAAGGAGAAAAAACATGCCTGATACAGTTGTAATAGGTGTCTGTATAGGCAGACACACTGCTGTCCCACTCACCAGACTGAACAAGGGAAAGGATAGAGTAAGCTGCCTGTAGGCTGCCACAAAATGCCACATAACACAAGTACGCAGGTCAACCCAAAGCAAGCAGAAATATGATGCACTCAATGTCCATGCTGGTGTGAATTACCTGAGATGTACCTCCCTGGTCAACATGAAAAGAGACATGGATGGTCCCTCTGAGTATGTACCCCAGGCCGGTATGACACTAGCTGTGTGCAGCATCCAACCCTCACCAAGAATGATGCCACAGTACAAACACAGAATGCTCATGTTTAACAGCTGGCACAGTTACAGCTGTCAGTCCAAGAAGGTCTAATGTCTGTCTGCTTGAGATGTCAAGCATGACAAGCCATGCTGCTGTCCCAGGGATGGCTTGCACCTGTTACCCGTGTGCATCTGGATACTGGATAAGGCCTTTGCCACCTCCATAGAGCCGTATGTACGCAAGGCCAAAAAGACTACCCACCACCCTAGAAAACATAAGTGGTAGGAAACATAAGGGTAATGCTGACCAATGCCAGATGTGTAAACTGCAATATGCATGCCCCTGAGGCACTTCCCATTATGGAGAACATCAATGTCTGTGCAGTGACAGAAGCCTGCTGCAAGCCTAGTGATAGCACACCAGCACTACTAGGTTATACCACATATCATGTGTTATGGCCCCAACACCTGCACCAAAACATCAAAGGAGGGGGAGTATCCATATGCAGCACAGACACCCATATGGCCATGTAACTGACAATGCACAAAGCAGCGGAGACCACCCATGTGCACCTAACTGTAGTCAAAACTGCTGTACAGTCTGTAGCATGCAACAGACCACACTCTCACACACAAGAACTCCACCCAGACATCCTGAAGACACTGGACAGTATGAATGTCCCACCAAATACCAGACAAGGTACACACAAATTACCACATAGGTGTCAAACCATTATGTATGCAAGGAGTAATCAGGGACCTAGGGACACAGGTCGACAGTAATCTGTCATGTGACACTCACAATGCCAATGTGGCTATGAAGATTGTCGATATTGGACACCGTATCATGAAAGGATTCACATCTACATCGACAGAGGTCACTGTGCCGCTGTACTGTTCCCTTATCAGACCCATAATCTAGTACAATGACTCATATGGGATGTACCATACGTGACACCTGCAGCGGTTCGGAAGACCTCATAGTTACCCCACCAACAGGATAAAGGGTGTGAAATATATGTCATATGCTGCCTGGCTGTAGACTCCCCAGCTGACTGCAGTCACAGACTGCCTACACAGAGACATTGTATGTCTGTTGTACAAGGCCATGTCCAACACAGAAGTAATGGACATGCTCCACCACAGGAAATCAAAGCCATTGGAGTTGTGAGAGTCACAGATGTCAGCCTCAACACATAATGAAATAAGATGTGCTGGAGGGACAGATACATAACCCAGAGGCTCCCCACACCCAGAAACAGGATCCCAATCCATGGTAGGCAGAGCCCCTCACTGACACCCCTCAACAGGAATATTGCCAAGTGGATGGATGACCGTACATGTATATTGGGGGTCCTCACTGTGTCATGACCAGACAGAGGCACAGTGAAGAACTTCATAAATGGCCATAATAGAACATAGCAAGGGGTGGCGAAAGACACACACACTCTGGCTAGGCTTACTAATGGCCTAGGGTGTATAGCCTAGTATGAACCCATGAACCTATGAAGATACAAAACGTACAGGAAACTAAGGATAATCACAAGGCTTACCCAACTGGTGGTAGGAACCATGTTGGGCATCCACAGATATGCTCCGAATCACACAGATATTACAAACAACATACCAAACACACACACATATTGCTAACATACAACCTGTCAGGTGCAGTGCAAACCACCCCCCCCCCCCAGAGTGCAAAATACCTATCCCAGCAGACTGATGGTCCCCTGACATTGCAGTTGCTGAGGTAACAGCCATCATCTGCAAAGCAGAACACACAGCAGCAAAGGTATGTGATGGTGTCCTGTGCTGAGGCCAACATGGACTCCAAGAATAATGGAATGCCAAATCACACTACTGCCCAATGTCAGCCTTACCACAGGATATGTACCCAAAGAGCAGTGTACAACAACAGTGGTCCATCACAATAAAGGTGTTGCTTGAATGGATACTCCAAACTACCACCCCAGGATCCTGACAAGCTTGTTCTGCACAGCTATGGAAAGGATCAGTATGTACCGCAGACAGAAGGCTATTGTGGACCTACTGATACTGGACCCTACACAGTGTGGCTGTCGTAACTGCAAAACCTGCCCCTAAACATGTCTGACCCATTTGAAGCAGTCATTAAGGTCATTGATGAGGGCAATGGGGTCCACACAGTGTAGCTGGACCGTGCACATGCTTCTAGACAATACCGTACGAGTTCAGTATGGATATGTTCACCAGCTTAAATATATACCCCTACGTCAGTAGAGGGGTTGCAAACCAGACCAAGGACAGAACTGACATGGTCAGACATGCCGCATCCATGTCAGACTACAAAGCAGATATGAGTGGCATCCCACAAGGCCTGGTCTTGCCCCCCCACCCCCGTTCTGTATATATGTCCCAACATGGAAGGACTGTGACTGAACATGTATGCAGAGGAGTACAAACAGCCCACCATATCCGACCCCCAGCTGACACAAGCAACCCACAAAAGGGCCACCTACAAACAGACAACTGTAGCCATAGCCATGTCAGCAAGCTAATTGCAGAACTGTGTATAGAAAACCACCATGGATATACAGTAAGTGCCCACAAATTACCACACAGGTGTTAACCCATGAGGTACCTAACATGTAATGTGAGACCTGGGTACAAAAGGTGATAGATATCCTGCACTGGACAAACATGTGGCTGTAGTGTTCGCAGAAACATATACTATATACCCACCCAAACATGGAGGTTGGCAGATGTAGATAAGGGGAACTCACTGTGGCTCTGCAGTCATCCTCCATCAGCGTCACAAGTGACTACAATAGCCCCTGTGGGATATACCACAGCAGACACCTCCATCAACTGTAAAGTCCACAACAGTACCCCACCAGGAGTAGCAAAGAGCATGAACAGATGCCATGTGTTGCCTGAGTAAACAAACTGCAGCCCCACACACCGCCATACTTCCCAGCTACAGGCAAGCTGTGCCTGATGTATGAAGCCATGTCCAACCTGGAATGAATGAACATGTTGCACCTTGTACAATCTGAATGGCAGTGAGCTATGCACATGAGAGACCTGAACCCCAGCACTGACATACATAGGACAAGCTATACAGAATGATCCATAACACAGAAGGCACCCCCACTCTTCAGTAAACTCTTGGTACAGGTCAGCCAGAGAGTCACATATCGACACCCCTCAAGAGTAATCCTGATGAGTGGATGGGAGATGGTAGGCTAACCCTGGGTATCACTGTTATGTCAGAGGTAGACGGAGGCACAGTATACTAACCATGACATATGTCATGGCAAACTCCAGTTACAATGTGTGTCGAAGGACAAACACACCCTGTGACTAGCATCAGAAATGGCCTAGGGAACATTGCTAGTGTTTGCCAATGTCCACCCATGTTGTGGAATACACTAGCAATGTTGGACGAGCCTGGTGTAGGTAGTCCATATCTGAACATAATGCAACATGGTCATATGTGCACAACTGGCCCCTACACAGTCTGTTGTGCTCACTATGAAGATGTCAAGCAGTCATAGGACTAAAGCCCAGGATACTGTCCACCACAGTGAAAGTACTGAACCAGTACACTATACGGTACTACAGTGTTAGGTCATTATGAAAGTATGTTGAGAACTGTCTGCAAAGTATCCCATGCAATCCCTGCAGGCACAGTATAATCCCTGTTGTGGCAGACACAAAGCAGTTGGCCAGTTAGTACACAACATGACACCCAACACACAACCATAAATGTGAGATATTGTTGAAGTTCACACACACCCAAATATGTGGTGGACTTCAGAGTGCAACATATGGAAAGCTCACACTGGGCATGCTCGCACACTTTGATGAATGAGGCATATGTCAGACAACATGCCATGGAAAGGCTGAGCTGGGCATGCTCACACACTTAGGCCATATCTCCATTTAGCAGTTGGCCACACATATCTGGTATTTGTACGTGTCAGTCCAGGAACCAACCACAACACAGCAATCTGCCCAGTGCACACAGTAAATGACTACAGAGACATAAGTGATATAGTGGACTGCCATCATATGCAAACATCTTCCACAGATACACAAGTTGGTCATAGGAACAGGGAATGCTATGGCAATAAAGACCTGCAAACAGCAGAACAGCACAACAAATATTGTGCATCCGACAATTGAACATATGGGTGTAGAGGTCAATACTAGGCTTGTTGCCCTAGGGAATGACAGCTCAGCCAGAGTGTGCTTGGCATCTGTATCCCCAGGACAGTAGGCTACTGTGCCACCGTAAAGTAGGTCACAGAAGGCAACATGTGAGGCTAATGAGCTGTGCCTTTGTCCAGCAGGGGCACCGTGGAGGTCCCAGGGATTGAATGTGCTAAGCCACAGCCATGTTGTCGGTGTGTGCTGGGAGAGGGTTGCTGAGGATCTCTGACAGTAGGTGTCCGTCAATAACAGACTGTGGGGAGCCCTATCTGCATTCTCTGGACAATTCCACTGTCAACACTGTGTTGTAATGAGTGTGTGAATGAAGTGCCGTGCCAGAACTGTTCACAGATGTCCTCCCTCTGTGGGCTACAGCTCTGCAATGTATTAGGTCACTCTGTCTGTTGTACGGCGCAAATATGGCTGGTGTACAGCTGACAGGTGTCTTGTTGTGGAGCAGTCATGGGTATATGTGGGATAGCATGACCAATGCAAACCGTACACATGCTCATAGAATACAATTGTCAAGGATTATGCTGAGTGGCCAGTATAGTCCCCCAGCATGGGTCCTCAGAAGTCGTCCACCCCAGTCTACACAAGTGTAGAGTCTGCTTGTGCTAAATACAGTTTGTGTGCAGTGGCAACCTTGCCTGGGGGTGGAGATGGGATATGGATGTCCAGGGAAAGGTGGGTATGGTCAGATATCAACAATGGTGGTCTACCTCTGGTGTGGAACAGTGAGTACCCACGTTGCAGATGGACAGGTGCAATATGTATTCCCCCATGTGGCTGTGGTGTGTGGTTCTGCCATAGCACATGGACCCACAAATTGTAGTGGCTGTAGGGTAAAGTGGTAGAGGCCTGAGTAGTTCTCACACACAATATGCCTGTACCTGATGTTAACAACTGGAATGGTGTATATGAACACCTGCATATCCTGGCACTGTTCCCAGGGAAGCTAAGTGTTTGTCCTGGATGTGGGTGTGGTGTTCCGGACTGGTTGTGTTGTGTGTTACAGGTCCTGTGGTCCCAAAGCATGGTATAGAACATAACCTGCCAGTGCGATGCCCATATCTGACCCTGACGTAGGTGGCTGCAAATGCATATATATGCTATCCCCCACCTGACAGGTAGTACTACATGTACATACCTCTGTAGAAATAAAGATGTCAGCACCCTATAAATACTACAGGTGCAGAACAGATGCCCAGTAATTTGGATAGTGTGCTCTGCTAATGCGTCTCTCGCAAGTGTCATAATATAGTTAGATAGGGGTTCGAATCCTGCAAATGCTCAGTGTGGGTGAGTGGGGTTTGTGTGTGTGAGAGGGAAATGTCCCTTTTGGCAACTGGGAAAACACACTACAGGATGCACATTCCCCTTTCTAAACACTGATGATGTCAGCACCCTATAAGTACAGCAGGAGAAGGGAAGCCTCCCAGTAATGTGAATAGCGCACTCTGCTAATGCGTCCGACTCGAGTGTCATAACATAGTTAGGTAGTGGTCTGAATCCTGCAAGTGTGTGTGTTTGGATGAGGGGGGTTAGTGTGTGTGCAATTTTGTGTGAGGGAAATGTGCCTTTTGGCAACTGGGAGAACACACTACAGGATGCACATTCCCCTTTCTAAACACAGATGATGTCAGCACCCTATAAGTACAGCAGGAGAATGGTAGCCTCCCAGTAATGCGAATAGCACACTCCGCTAATGCATCTGACTCGAATGTCATAACATAGCTAGGTAGTGGTTTGAATCCTGCAAATGGCAAGTGTGTGTTTGGATGAGGGGGGTTAGTGTGCATGCAATTTTGTGTGAGGGAAATGTGCCTTTTGGCAACTGGGAGAACACACTACAGGATGCACATTCCCCTTTCTAAACATAGATGATGTCAGCACCCTATAGGTAAAGCAGGAGAAGGAAAACCTCTCAGTAATGCGAATAGCACACTCCGCTAATGAATCCGTCTCAAGTGTCAGAACATAGTTAGGTAGGGGTTTGAATCCGACAAAAGCTCAGTGTGTGTGGAGAGGACTAGTGTGTGTGCAAGTCTGTATGAAGGAAATATCCCTTTTGGCAACTAGGAGAACACACGACAGGATGCATATTCCCCTTTCTAAACACTGATGATGTCAGCACCCTATAAGCACAGCAGGAGAAGAGAAACCTCCCAGTAATTCAAATAGCGCACTTTGCTAATGCGTCTCTCCCAAGTGTCATAATATAGTTAGGTAGGAGTTTGAAACCTGTAAATGGCATGTTTGGATGTGGGGACTCTGTGTGTGTGCAATTCTGTATGACAAACATGTGCTTTTTTGAAATCAGGGGATCACACTACATGATGCACATTACCCTTTCCAAACAGTGATGATGACAGCACCCTATACATACAGCTGGAGAAGGGACATCTGCCAGTATTCAGAATAGTGCAACCTGCTACAGCATCACTCTCAAGTGCCATAACATATTTAGGTAGGGGTTTGAAACCTGCAAGTGTGTTTGGATGTGGGGAGTTTGTGTGTGTGCATTTCCGTATGAAAAACATGGTAGTTTTGGCAATCAGGAGATCACACTACCTGATGCAAATTACCCTTTCAAAATACTGATGTTGTCAGCACCCTATAAGTACAGCCAGAGAAGAGGAACTATCTAGTAATCCGAATAGTGTGCTTTGCTAATGCGTCTCTCTCACATGTCGTGACTTAGGTAGGGGAATGAATCCTGCAAATGGCAAGTGTGTGTGTGGGGGTAGTAGGGTGTGTGTAAATGCAAGTGTGAGAGAACAGATCCTTTTGGCAAATACTACAATACACCAGATGCTGCATATTCCCCCAGTAAACACAGGGGATGTCACCACACTATCAGCACAGCCAAACAGGGCTAGTTGGCTAGTAATGCCAATAGTGCGCTCTGCTACTGTGTCTATTACCATTGTCAGAGTACAGATAGGTATGTTTTGGTAACCCACAACTGCCACGTGTGGTTGTGTCACACATTATGACCTTGTGTGGGTCTTTGTACATAACAATGCATGCCATTGCCTAAACCAGCAATGGCATTGCACACATGATGTATGTGTGTGACACATACACATAGATACCTGTGACCTGCAGTAGTTACCATGTCTGACACATGCCTCGAGTGGATAAATGGTATTTGCAATGTATACCAATATGACTGTGTCTTACTGTGCAGGGTCCGCACGCGGTATGTGTCTATACAGTGTGGGTGTATATGGTAAAATACCTAGAGCAGGGGATACACATCTGGTCTGGGCCATATAGTGTACATGTAGTCGATGTACAGGTGATGCATGTTCCCACCTGTTGTGGTAGTGGTAACAAGTCATTCCACTGCAATTCAGTGGCCACATGCTGTGAACCCTTCAACTAATGTGTTGTAGCTACAGTAATGCTCACACACAATGTTTGGCTGGATGCAGTCCAGCCATATAAACACAGTTCCTGAGACTGTCATATTGCCAGTGTTGTTATGGAGGATAGGTGGTCTTCCTGTGTATGGGAGGGTTGTGTGTGCCAGGCTATGAACCAGATGGCAGTCCGACACACTATTAGCTGCACATGATTAGGCACTGATGCTTTGTGCTGTGCCAACAACCTGCAGGTGTGTGTATCTGTGGTGCCTTGGGATACCACCCCCCTGTCCATGTGTGTTACATGTGTAGGGGACGGCAGGCATGGTATGGGGCATAACCTGTCAGTGATGGGTAACACCTGTGAGCCATGAATCAGGAATCTGGTACTGCACAGACATTGCAGTTCACCGTGCTGAGGACAGTGTCCGGTGCATGCATCTTGCGGTGTACACTGCTGTTGTTGTGTAGCAGCACTGTTAGTGTCCTAACCTGTGTGATACCCATGGAGGTGGCTATGTAAACCATGTCCTGCAGCATAAGGCAGTATGTGTGTATCAAGGAGCTTTGCCATTATACATTGGGCCATGGGTGTCACGTGCAAGATGACCCTTGCACATCATTGTAGCTTCCCTAGCATGCAAGCACACGTTGACAGCCAGCGGATACCCTATGAATGACATTGGAGACTGAGCATAATGTAGATATACAACACCCTTCCCACATATAGTGGTAGCATACCTGATGAGGGTATGTTGGCAACCAAGATCAGGCTCATACTGGCCTGTGCCACATGCTGAGAGATCCATTCTATGTTCCCTATCATGTAGTCCAGGGAGGTATGTCTCAGGTCAGCCATACTGGCATGGTCAATGAGTGAGTCATATGTGTCCATGCCTCTGACTGACCTGTATGCATGTGTTCTGTGGTGGACCATACTGCCCCTGAGGCATATCACTGTGACCTTCACCAGAAATGGCCTGTTGAGCGGGACCCCAGTGCAGCACCCAAGACAGGTACCTGACACATCTGTAGCAGGTGTGTTGTGTAGCCCTACAGGCTGTGAGTGTGTGGCACACGGGATGTGTGTGCCATGTGTGCCATGTGCTCTGTTCCGATGGAACATATGCCTGTGTGCCAGCTGCGGAGGTGTGTGATGCTCAGGCAGGATGCTATTCTGAGTCCCCACATATGCCCCAGTGTGTTCAGCATGCTGTCAGTGAGTGTCATTGTCTGACTTGTATTGTAGTCACTGTAATATATTTTATTTATTTATTTATTGATCCTACATTTGTTGACCAGGATAGTCCGACTGGATGCATGTCCATTTCCAGCGGAGGACAGGGGAGAAAAGCTACAAGGGTAAGCAGATACAGCATTATATAATACCAGAATTACATATTACAAACAGATTATTTACAGAGATTACATAAGTAAGCAAGTTAAACATGTTCCACATTTTAAAGTTAGTCCTGAGCACAAGTCAGGATCAAATTAAATTACACAGTAAACTGGTTAACAGATTTTACACATTTGAGTTAGCCAGGCTTGCTACATTGACATAGCCAGTCAAGTGACAAATGTTGTTTGAGTTTAGTGTTAAATTGATCTAAGGTGGAAAGTAAGGTAATATCAGCTGGAAGTGAGTTCCAGGATCTACTTACAGAGTTTGCAAAGAGAGAATCACCGGCTGTGTTATTAAATTTGCTAGTCTGAATTAGTAGTTTGTTAGAGGATCGAAGCAGTCTAGGATTGTTATAGGGGGTGATAATATTTGAAGTGCAGGAGTATTGTCCGGATTATAGAGGATTTTATAGGCCATAATCAGTTGGTTATACTGTATTAGGCTGGGTAGTTCAAGCCAACCAAGCTGATTTAGATTGATGCAATGATGTGTCCTAAAAGGCAGCCCAGTGGCAAACCTGGAAATGTGGTTGTAGCAAATTGAGTGTTTGTTAAGGACAGTCTTGTTCATATTCGAGAGTAGAGGGGATGCATACAGAAGGGTTGAAAGAAGGTGTGAGCGAGCTATGGCAATTTTAGCTGGAGGGGTTAGGAAGGCTTTTATTCTGTAAAGTGACCCTAGTTTTTTATTGATGGCTTTGATCATTTGGTTAACATGTAGGTCACATTTGAAATTATTGTCTATGATGACACCTAATAGTTTAGTAGATGGGTCAGGGGAGATTATTGTGCCATCAGTTGATGTTATGGTAAAGGTGAAAGCAGTAGACCTACGTGTTGATGAAATAAAAGCAGTTTAGTTTTTTGGGGATTTAGGATCAGACGATGTTCAGAAAGCCAGTTTTCTATTGTATTAAAGGTGGTCTGGGTAGCTGACCATAACTCTACTGGAGATGTGGCTGAGCAGATCAGAGAAGAGTCATCTGCATATTGGATACAGCTGACTTTTGGGATGACAGTATAAAGGTCATTAATGAAGATGGAGAACAGCAAGGGCCCTAGTATAGAGCCTTGTGGTACTCTGAGGGTGTTAGGTAGAAGGTTAGAGAGTTTGTTCTGCCAGAGGCCAGCCTGCTGTCAACCATGCAGGTAGGATTGAAACCATTGGAAGGCTCCAGTATCTAGACAGAATGTTTGCAGGGTGTGGATTACAAGTTGGTGATCAACCATATCGTATGCCTTGGAAAGATCCAAAAAGAGGGCTGAGGATATATAATTAGTGTTGCAAGTATGGTTTATGGTGTTAGTAAAGACTAGGAGGCCTGAAGTAGTGCTGTGATGAGGACGGAAGCCATGCTGAGTGTCTGTCATAAGGCGATTTTGGATTAGGTGGTGCATGAATTGTCTATGAATAAAGTTTCCATAATCTTTGCAAGTGGAGAGAGTATAGCTATTGGCCTATAATTGGAGAATTCAGTAGAGCTACCTCCTTTGTGAAGTGGGATTACATAGGATATTTTCCAGATGGTGGGAAATTTAGATTCTACCATGGTTCGTTTGATTAGTTTTGAGACGGGGTAAGCAATAGCATCAGCTGATTTTTGTAGGTACTCGGCAGGGAGTTGATCAGCAGAAAGTGTAGTGGGTTTTACTTTTTCAATCAAGGTACGGAGAAGTGAAGTGGCAACTGGTTGGCAGCTGAATGCAAGTAGGTTTCTAGGGGTGCTACTTTCAGGACCAGGGGAGCTAGGAGGTAGATGGCTAGCTAGGGCTTGAAATGTCTCAGTAAAGAATTGGTCAAAACTATCAGAAACATTTTCAGGGGTTTTATCAATAGTAGCAGCAGGGATTGGGGTTGAAGTTTGTCCATGATGTAGTATATATGACATGCCACCTGACAGGGTATGGCATTACTGGATTCAGAGAGCTCAGTCCCCAGATTGGCTGTGTGGTGGCATCCCACACGTGTTGTACGTTCCTGGCCAAGGGTGATGGCTGAATGCATACATGTGGCAGCTGTGACATTGCCACATGACTCACATAAACCACAACTGGACCATAGAGGTGATTCACAAGTTACCTTTGCACATGCTACCCTAGTAGTGTGATTGCCATGGTGAGTACCAACACAAAGGGCCAATGGGGAACAACATACTGAAGGTGTGTATGTGTGGGTGTACCGCTACTGTTTCACAGCACTGGCATATATGACTGCACACGTGGGTAAATGCCAGGTAAGACATGTGCAATGTGTCAAAGGCAACATACATGCGTACAGGACAGACAGTGACGTTGTGTCATGTGTAAAGTTGACATACGTATCGTACGCTATGCAGATGTCACTAGGAGTCTAAAGAAGCACTGTAACTCTGCATTGCAGGTGTAAGCAGTGTTCCAGGGAACCCCAAGCAAACATGCATGCAAACAAAGCTACAGTAAGCAGGGCTGGAAGTAGTGCATTGTACAACAAAGAAGGGGTAACAATAACAGTAAGTAACAATGCAAATATGTAGGCACTATCAACATGTACCCAGGAATACACAGCGCAGATGTCCATGGTAGAACTGATATTATGTCATAGTTATTTGTGATTTGGATTACATTGGTACTGCACACATATCTACATGCGCAAACATCCACATTGCATAGTCGTTGTGAGCAACGTGACACCATTACTGTACATGTCCACCATTGCATATCAGTACTTGCGTTAGCTTCCCCCCTGTGCTACCCATGTATGCGGCTATCTGTTGACAACCTTACCACCGGCATGCAATTATGTGCAGCTGTTACACTTTGGTATGTACTATGGGTGCAGATAACAATTCAGGACATTCATACAGTTACTGCAGCAGGCATGCTGGGATATACACACAGTCATAGCAGCACACTGTACTGTTACCAACATGATACTACTAATACACTTCTATGTAGTCACCCTGTGCATCAGCAATGTGTCTACCTGTTCCCGCAATGATGTTGGAGATTGCAGGAGGTGGCACAGTGTCATCATATGCACAGGGTGTGAATTAGGTATGCCTGAGTCAGCCACTGATACCACCAATTGACATGTGTGTGTATGTGTGTTGGTGAGGGGCAGCAGTACAGGGTGGGGCAGTGTTGGTGCAGTGTGTGCATGTATGTTGTCGCCCTAGGTGTTAACATTTTGCATGTGTGTATGCACGCACACAGTTCCACCTCATGGCTGCCATATACAGGGGTTTGTGGAAAGCCACAGACTGCACCTGGCAGGTCATACAGATCAGTGTCTGTGGGCACGGACACAGTACCTGTGCCTGGCAGGGGTGCTACGGACCGTATCCAGTACTAAGCCAGACTGGGTACCATCATCAGAAGCGGGAGTGTGTTGACTGGACACAGGTCCCTGTTGGGACTGTCCAGAGCCACGTGCACGTGGTCTCCTGGGGCGTTCCGATGACAGCACACACCCAGCATTGCTGGGGCTGCTGCTGGCACTATGGGGGCATGTGTGAGCCTGTTGTCGTCCGCGCTGACTGCCAGCTGCTGCTGTTGCCAGCATACGGCCACGTCGACGCCGCAAATGCCCACCATTGCCCTGGCTCATGGACATTTGGTTGTGGAACTGCTGTAATATGTCCCCACAACGTCTGTCTATGACATCGGTGAAATTACGGATAGCATCCGCAATGTCACGCATACTGTCTGTCATGGCTGTACGACATGCTCTCAGCTCCCTCAGACCCTGTCTGGTGTACCTTTCCATACGCGACTGTGCCTGCATGACAGTCCAAAACATAGCTGAGGTAGACAGACCTCTTTGGGCACGTCGGCCAGAGGCAGTACGCCCATGGATGCTCCCACGATAACCCACTGGCAACTGTCTGTGTGGTACCATCGGAGGACCCTGCCCATGGCTGCTGTGTGGGGATGCATGTGCCACAGGTACCACATTACCCTGGTCTATGCCCACTGTATCCTGTCGATCACCTAGGGACAATGGTGACAAAGGATGTACTGGCAGGATGACTGTGCGCAATGATGGGGTTGACAGCTGTGTACTGTCAATTGGCTGACCAATGGCGGACCCTGACACACCTTCCTGTACCATTACACAAATATCATCATTACCAGTACCCGTGGCACAAGATTCAGGTTCCCTGCTGCAGGTCACCAGAGCAGCACCAGAACCTGTGGGGGGAAGACAGGGAACACAGTTTACAGTCTCCAGACACTGTTACCAGTGATGCACTTCTGCACACATGCACACATGGACACATGCACACATGGACACAGGCACACATGCACACATGGACACAGGCACACATGGACACAGGCACACGTGGACACATGCACACAGGCACACATGCACACACGCACACTTGCACACATGCACACATGGACACATGCACACGTGGACACATGCACACATGCACATGTGGACACATGCACACATGGACACGTGGTCACATGCACACATGGACACATGCACACATGCACACGTGGTCACATGTACACGTGTACACATGCACACATGCACATGTGGACACATGCACACATGCACACCTGCACACGTGGACACAGGCACACATGCACACGTGGACACAGGCACACCTGCACACATGCATACATGCACACCCCGCAGTATACACACAGAGCACTACTGAGTTGCACTACTGTTACTAGCATTATCAGGACTATTATAGGTTATGTTAAACACACTCACCAGCATGGATGGCCTGCCTTGCAGTAACCCCAGAGGGACCTGCAGAAATGATGAGATTAATGTCAGTGGGCTCAACTGTGCCATTGATATTGCATACGATACAATGCAGTAGTACACCAGTTGCCTTTCACACGTCAGCTGCTGATATTGCCAGTATCACACATGCACAATTGCATACTATGATGACAGATACATACCACAGACACACCTTACACATGCATAAACTAAAAGTGTACAGAACAGTCAAGTGTACATATGGCATATTACCTGCACGCTCCATGTCGTGCTGCTGTGTGGATCCAGCCTCCATCATGATGCAGGTGTATTGCTGTTGCTGTTCCGGGGCTGGAGCCACAACACTTAGGAGTAGCCCCTCCAATCTGGTAAGGGGGGGATGTGTGGCCACCCCACCTCCTGTGGCAACCTGTTGCCTGTGGATATCTGATGCACGCTGACGGACACTTCGGATTAAATCACTGCAGTGATGTCGTACCTGCTCATATGTCCTATTATGCGTGCCAATATCATTTACCCTACGGACAAGGTCTTGCCACAGTGTAGCCCTCTCCTGCTGATTCTGACTGGTGCAGGAAAACAGGATGTCATACTCCCGCACCAGGCTCTGGTGGATCTCCTCATCTTCCGCTGCAGAGTAGGCGGGATTATGCTGATGCGCCATCTCCCTGGAAGAGAACACAAACAGGATATCAGCAGACTATGTCAGCAATATATGGCACACATACTATACATGATACTCATGTGTAGTGATATACTACTACTCCCATATGTTGCATGTGTGTGTCGTGGTGGATACACAGGTACATGGCCAGATATCAGTGCTCAGCCAACACCTGTGCAACAATACCTGCCACATTCCACACAACATAGTAGCATGCCCCATCAGTCAGCACACACTGACAGGTCCAATGCACAACCTCACTCTGGGGGTTCATCCCAAGGTACTGTATGTGGGACGCCATCCACTAGTGTGATGTGGACACAAGTTACTCGGCCTGGATATACATATCCCACCACCACCACCAGCACAGTAAACTACTTTGATATGTATGTGATTAGACAGTTATTCACTTGTTAGGACTGAGATGGTATCCATGCAGCACACTGGGCCAGTGGAAGCCACAACCCACACTGATGACCCCTTTGCAAATGCTTACCACGGACATGCCACAGATTGCATGGAACTTGCACACACATTTCTAACCCAGACCCTATGCACAAAGGTTAGGCATCCTGTCCGGTGGACCCCAGACAGAGGCAGATTGTATAACAATAGCAGGGGCTACTGCAGGACAGAGCACATTCACATTAAGGGAAGGCATCTGTGGTCAGCACTGGTACTATGCTACGGTCCATCATAACAATGGCCATGGCCTACACTGGGAGGGAAATGTCCACAAACACTATGGATGACCACAAGGCCTTCTTCAATTATGTTACACATATGGACCAAATGCCTCAGATATGCTCTGTGTTAATACACACCTACTTAACATTCACCAAACACACAGATATTGGCAACAGTCTTGCAGACAAGTTCGGTGCACATATCCCCCCTCCTTCTCCCCTACCAGTTGAAATAGTTATCACAGCTGTATGTAACCTCCCTATCATCTCACATGTCCAGGTGAGGGCCGCCCTCAGCAGAGCAGAACACACAGCATCACTGTGACCTCATGGTATCCTTGGATGTGTGCTACCTGCACTCCAAGAGGACATACAACTGCATATACCACTGATAATTTATCTTGGCAGTACTACAGGATATGTACCTGGACAGTGGCATACAGCGACAGTGGTCCCACACCACTAAGGAGGCACCTCGACTGACCCTAGGAACTACCACATCATATGCATAACCAGCCTGGTCTGCTAAGCTATAGAATTATGCAGTATGGGATGCATATGCAGTGATATCGGGTACCTGCAGACACTTGTTCCCAGCCAGTGTGCCTTTGTGATGGGCTGATCCTGCCTTTTGAACCTGGCTGACCTTTCAAAGCAGTCACTACAGCCATTGCTGAGGTCAACGCACAGACAACTGCTGCCAGGATCATGGCCTAACACTGATTGACATCTAATGTATGGTCATCCCCTTTTGGTGGACCTACGTACACACAACATATCACATGGACATACCTATAGATACAGAACTATGACACATTTGGAGGGTTCACAGCATGCACACTATTAACCTGCTGCTTTGCATTACCTGTGTTTGTCACAGCTGGTTGCGTTACCACTGCTTCTGATTCCTACTGCTACTGTCACTGCTGACAGCTTAGAGTCACAGAGTCACAGTGTGTAGGGTTTTTTTTTTTTTTTTTGTTCTCTCTCTCTCAGGTTTTCTCTCTCTCTCTGTCTGCTTCCAGACAGTGCAATGAATGTATTGCATGTGTGGAGTGTTAGTACTGGATGCTTTTGTAGGTATCTGCATAGGTCCATGTGATGGCCTCTGCACCAATTGTAAGCCAGCATTTGCTAATTGCATACAGCCAGTTGTGTACTGATTGCAGTTCTCACTGTGATTTCAGGTCAGTGCTATAAAAGGGTATGTGAGGTAGGTGTTGCCCTTTCAGATTGTAAGGGCGGGGACCATGCTGGTATGCTGTGGACACTGTTCTGTGAGTGTAAAGGTTAGTATCTCTCTCATGATTCAGGCTGTGTTGTAGATTCACATTTCTCCATTCCTCCCTCCTGTTCCCTGTAGTAAGTGTGTATGCACAATGACACCTACAACTATATATATATATATATATATATATATATATATATATGTACATATGCATACATTTATATATGTACATTAACTGACATTATTACCTACAAGCTAACAACTAGCATGGCTGTTTCTGTTCACACACTACTATTATGGGAATCCAGTGGTTTTGACAGTAATTCTACATGACATGCTTTGGGTACTACACATCCTATATTCTCTTTACATTCATCCCTACTATTACATGTTATATTTATTTTAGCACAATGTTCTTGTATAAGAGTCATGGCTTAGTGGTAGGTCATACAGACTACTGTTTCCAAGGTCCTGGGTTCGGGACTCTCAGTGGGATTTTATTTTGCTTTTGAACTGAGTACAGGACCTGTCAATCAAAGTGACTAAGGCACTTTTAAGCAGTTGTAACCGGGTTAGCGCTGGTTTGCGCGGAGCTCACGCATGCGCACTGGCGTTCAGCTCCGTGCATACCCGCTTACAACCGCTTAACAGTGCTTACTCTGGTGTACACCCGCGCTATTTTCTTTGAAAGAAATGAAAATGGGGAGACAGGAAAGTGGTGAAAAAGGGGTCACAAAGAGGGTAAGACAGTAGGGAAACAAGCTTGGGATTTGCAGGAGGGATGTAGGTAAGGCCCATAGCTGCCCATTTCCTCATCAGCAACAGCTGTGCATATGTAATTTGGTGTGACATTTGAAACCTTCCACCCCTGAGAGAGGTGTCAGGACAACAATAATACTTGTACAGCCAATTGTAATTGATAGTTTCCATGTCCAGCAGACATGTGTGCGGAATGGGCAGCTATGTATGGGGCGTAATTTGTTTGTGGGTACAGAGTGCCCTTTTTTTTTTTTTTCAGGTGAGAGTGGTATGTCAGGTGAAGGAAGTCGGTACAGCTGGGGAGGTAGGTTGGGTAGGTAAACAGACAAGACAAACAAGACGCATACAGGGGCAGTGTATGACACGTGTGGGGGGGTTACACAATTGATGGGGATGGAGGTTTGGATATCCAGAGCCCATAAGCCCACAGATGGCAACAGTGGAACTGATATCCCCACTCATAGGCAGTTGCCACTGTTCCTTCACTGCCCAGGACGGGGCTGTGCTGGGGGCTGTGTAGGCCGGGCAACAGGCATGCCCGTAAGTTGTGCCACCCATGCCTCAAGCTGGCGTAGGGGCTCGAGAACAGAGTCCTGAATCTCCCTACGCACCACAGTCCGGACTCTACGGAGGGTGAGTGGTGGTTCTCCTCTGGCCACACTTGCAGAGGGGGGTGAGCCCCATCCCCTGCAGCGCTTCCACCTGCAGGTGGCACAGGGCCACCGGAGGAGGGTCCAGACTGGGCACTAGTGCCAGGTGCACTCGCCAGCTGAGGTGGGAGAGGTGGGTCAGCTGGAACCCGCCTTCCCTGTCATCCTATGTTTTGCATTATGTCATGACAGTTTGGGTTAGTGACATATAATACCATTCACAATTAGTTGTAACAGCATGCATTAGTATTCCCATTGACCAAACACCCAGATATTCACACCATTGAAGAGCGTGCATAACACATGCATAATTTGAACAGCAATACACAGTCCAACAACATGCAGGGTTAATTGATGGCAACAGGCCATCAGGTTTGGATGTATGAACAGGGCAGATGCATCAACGGACATGCAAATATATATGACCCAACAGGACAAACGTCCAGGGGTGTTAATTGTGATTGCACATACCATTTTCACGTGGAATGGGTTATATGTGGTTATAGGGTGGGGTGAAGAAAATAATATTAACACCTTCAAATACCAATACATATGCTGTACATTTCTAATAGCTACAGATATATACACACTACTGTTCTAACTACAGTTTCCTATATGATAACTATTTCAACTTGGTGATAGGACTGTTACTGCAACATCAATATACATTTTATTGTTCTTCATACACATTCATATCTAGCTTTGTTCAGCTACATCACCCTGCTACATTTGCTTTATATAGCTATAGACAAGTGTGGATGTTTGGTATATCGGACAATCATACTATCTGCATATTGCAGACTGAGAGCAACATATCCAGATTTTGGGATACACATTCCAGATGCAGCAACACTTTGAACAGATTTCGCTGCTTGGTTTTGATTCTCACATGCATTTCATTCTGTCTTGACTGCAGTATACTTTATTCAGGGGTTATTACTACTGTATTGCTGGATTCATGACACTTTCTCACACTCTCTCACTTGTTTTCATTTTACTATTCAGGATGGTACTTACTTCTAGGCTTTATTGACATGTTTTACCTGTAGTTATTACAATCCTTTCCAGCAGTATCACTTCTGTCATGTTTCAGTATTTCAACAGGGATATATTTCACACATGTGATTTCATCATCTTTTGCAGCTATACTTTTCAGCCTGCTGCAGGTTGTGTAGTATTTTCTTACAGGTGGGGCATTTTTATTTCAGAATTTATGTCAGACATTTTCATTTTTCTGTTTGGCTTACAGGCTGCAACACATTTTTGTGATCAAGCAATACTTGCAGACACTTTCACACTGTTACTTGCACATTTTATTACTTAGTGACTACACTGCACTCTTTTGCTGACTGTCATACTTTTATATTTCTTTACAGTTACTGGTAGTGGATTACTGACCTGCCTGGTGGCGCAACCGCACCAGGCTCTGCGGTTCGCAGAACGGACACCTGCAGCTGTAATATAAATGAAGTAATATTGGAATACACATCTCCATAATATCAGCTAGTTTAATTTCTTACATACATAATTAAATGTAACTTACTCAGTAGTGGGGCGTTGGGCATTTGCCGGGCCTCCTGGATCCAAAGGTTCAGTTGGTCCTGCTTGCATCTCTTCAGGTCCGCATAGTGGTGACGGACCTGCTCACCAGTCCTTGTAATCCCTGTGGCACTGGTGAGATCATGAGCCAACCGGTCCCACGCCTCAGCCCTGTATGCTCCCCAGAGGACCTGGCCCTGCATGAGATGGGCCTCATGATTGTGGACTAGGAGCCAGACCATGTACCTGGACTCCTCGATGCCCCACCTCTGTGCTCGAAAGCAACTACCCTCTCCTACTCCTGTCATTCTGGCTGCAGTTCAGTTCTACAATCGTTTATGCTGTGTATTCCCGCCTATGGGGCTTATATAGTCCGTTTTCCCTTTTATATCTGTGATTGGCCATTTTGGAATTGTATCAACTTCAGTAAACCTGCATTGTCATGCTCCAGTTTGTATTCATTCCTATATATTAGCTATTATTGCATTTATAGGTACTGCTGTCATGGCTTAGTGGTTTGGTACCTTGACTATGGTGTATAGTATCCTGGGTTCGAACCTGGCCACTACTTTCTATTTTTTATGACTGTCTAGACAAGCTGAGGGGTGTGTCTGTGTAAAGGCAGTTTTGATACGGCTTGCTCAATGTTGCCCATTGGTTAGCTTGTTTGCGCGGTGCGCAGCTCCGCCCAAACGGGGTACGCTGGTTTAAGCCTCATTTGGCTATCAGCACGCATATTATGCTCAGCTCAGCTAGGGGCACATAGTTTCAGCGTGTTAAACCACTGCTCACCTACGGGCACTCATTTTGCACCTGTTAAACTACTGCTCAGCTACGGGCACCCATTTTGCACCAGTTAAACCACTGCTCACCTACGGGCAGATGCACTCACCCTGTTAAACTGTAGCTCAACTATGGGCACATCTGGCATTTTTTATTGCTTTGTTACCTCACATTTCTTCAATATAAATGGGCTATTTCATTACATTTTACATAAAATGTGATTTTATGTGTACATATTTGTCAGGGACTTGTTTCGTGCTTATTTTGCTAAAAATAAAACTTGGTGTTGTGGGGGCTCGAACCATGAATGCCTGCTCTTCAGCCAACATCTCTACCACTACGCTATTGCTTCTTGGCTTACTTTGCATATTTAGTTCTTATATGCTTTCCCACTGACTGCTAACTGTAGCTGCGCTTACGGGCACGCATACCTCTGACGCACTCACGGTTAAACATCTTTACAATTTAAAAAAAATTATGTGATGTTCATTTGTACATTTTATGTTCGTAGTCTGTGGGGACGTGTTGTGTTGTGTTTATTCACATTTCCATGGACTCTGGCGTGGGTGTTTACTTTGGGCACTTTTACTCTTCTGGGGGCATGTCCGCTTACAGGGCTCAGCCTACGGACACGCCCCCTACTGTCTTACACGGACCGTGTTAGCCTTTGGTGTGATTCAGCATGCTCTCATGAATATGCAGAGCATGCTGACATCACTCTGTTTAACTGCAGACTCCGTGTATGAGTTATAACTCTTACACGGAGGCTTCGTGAATCCTGCCCATAGTTAGAATCTTACAACTTATAATAAGTTGCACAATACAGAAATATTTTCTAACTACTGTAGACATGAGAAGATACTGCGGTGGTGGTGCTGCGGTAGTGTTGTCGCCTCACAGTTAGACGTTGCGCGTTCGATTCTCAGTTAGAGCGTCTTCTGTGTGTCGACATGCGTGAATGGGCATTCCTTCACTGAAGGTTGTGAGTTAGGCCCAGCAAGCCAGCACGTAAAACTCTACTGCCAATCATTAGCTGACCGGAGTTCCGCTGTGGCGACCCCTAACTGGGAAAAGACGAAAGACAATTTTTTTACTGTAGACATGAGAAGGTTGAGGGGTGGGAAGGGTAAAGGTGGAGCTGAATTTGACAGCCAGTAGGGTTCTTATATCATCTGGCTCAGTATAGGTGGCTTCATTTACAATGAGCTCTGTACACAATTGTATATTGCCTTTGAGATTCCAGTCATAGCTAAAGAATGCCTCGTGGTTGTCCTTGGCCTGGAAGACCAAATTTACTTCTAATTTGGCTTTGGTAAACTTTGTCTTCTGAGTTGCTTGTTTAGTTGATGAGAGTGCATTTATCCTGCTGGGTGCTGTACCTCCTAATTTTTGCCATGATTTTCTTCCTTGTGTTATACAGCCTGTTGATGCTATTATTCTACCAGGGTGGGTTGTTTTTTGAGTTAGTTACGTACTTCCTGGTAAGTAAGCTGTAAGATGCGGTTATTAACATGCTTGTATGGGCTGTCTATGAAAAGTTCTGCATTGGCAGCAGTGTTCTTAGGTTTTATGGGGGCTTGACATTTTGCCAGATTATGACTTAATGGTAGGAAGTTAGCCTTAGAGCAGTTCCTGAATATTCCAGGGTTATCATGGTTTTCGGGTTTTATTTTTACTTCAATGGAAACCATTTTGCGGCCTGACCTTAACATAGAAGACATTACACTATGGACTGTGCAGCACTCTCACACCAGATCAGATCCAGTATGTTTGCACCCCAGTCATTGTATGGACAATCTTGTCCAGGGAATTTGTGTTTACAAAATCCAGGAAGCTCCATGCCGATACATTTAATAACATACATGATTTACAGTTAATAGTGGGGTAATTAAAGTCACCTATGAATATGATATTGGGTTGGATGGTATGTTTCCAGTAAGTTTACATACATGTTATAGGTTTTCTGGGATAAAGAGGGGGGCCTATAGCTTGCAAAGTAGTAAGATTGGATTTTGCATTTGTGTACTGCTGAACAAGTTAGGTTTGGTTAAAGCCTTCATTTTACCTTCATTCATTTTATATTCTGAAAAGACTTGAAACTGTCTCATAATGCTCCACAATACTGAGATGTTCTATTCTGGAATTATCAGGTACAACATTTATCTGCAAATAAAGCCAACTTTTCTTGATTACAGTACTAATTATATTCCTTATTTTATTTGCCAATGTCTCTAAATATAAAGCTAATAGCAAAGGGGAAACAGGACACTGTTGCCTGGTTCCTCTGTTCAAACACAACTTATCAGAGAGGAACTCTCCCCACTTTAATTCTTGCTTCTGCTCTTTCATATATCCTCTTAATTAACCTTGTCATTCTATCAGATGAAGGCAAATGCTTCTATTGGCCTATTCATAAAATCCCAGTTTACTCTATCAAATGCTTTCTTTGCATCAAGACCCACTAACAGCAGGATTTTCTTACATTCTGCTTCCCCCTTACTCATCATTGTTATATTGTTTTCAAATGTCTGCCTCCTGTCCACAAAACCATATTAAGCCATTTTTTTATTTTTTATTTATTTTTTTTTATTTATTTTACATTTATTGACCGGGCTAGTCTAGCTGGATATATGTCCATTTTCAGTAGAGGCCCGGGGAGATAAGCTCCAACATTTAAAGGGAATGAAAAATAAAAATGGAAATAACATGCAAATAAAATGCAAATAAAATGAAATTACATAAAGAAATACATTTGTAATATATGTTTAAAATACATTAGAAATTGAGACATAGTTATGAATTTTAAAAAGGCAGTACTTAGAAAAATACACAAGTATTGTTATATGTGACATAGATAGAATGTTATTATAAAGTATAGTGAAAGAGGATGCAGGAAAGTAAGAAGAAGAGGCTTATTTTTATTTTTTTTTATTGACTTGGGGTTCTAAGGATGTGGAATTTCATCAGGGATCAAGAATTTAGGTTAGTCAGGATTAGTACAGGGGCACAGCCATTGTGTTTTAAGGTAGATCTTGAGTTTCTTTTTAAAGAGAGATTTTGAGGGAATACTGGAAAGTTCAGAGGGGAGTCTGTTCCAATGTTTTCCAACAGTGTTAGAGAACAGGGAATCACCAGCCTTGTTCTTTGCTTTGTCAATATTTACATGAAGTTTGTGTGCGGATCTTAGGGACTTTAGGTTATGATAGGGGTAAATAAGAGAAGATCTTATGCGTGCTTTGTCAGGTTGATAAATAATTTGATGGGCTATGCCTAGCTGATTAATTTGTAGTTGTTGCTGAAGTTCAAGCCAGTCTAGTTGTTTTGGATTAGTACAGTGGTGGGTTCTGAAAGGGTTGTCTGTGGCAAATCTGGCAATGTTGTGGTAGGAGTTTTCTAATTTCAGAAGGTTCTTTTTTGATAAGTTAGTAAATATGGGAGAGGCATAGAGAAGTGGTGAGATAAGGTGAGAGTGGGCTATAGTTTTTCTAGATTCAGGAGTGAGGAAAGGTTTGATTCTGTAAAGAGAGCCTGTTTTTTTGTTATTCTTTTTCACTGTGTTGTTTATATGGGTGTCAAAGTTAAGGTTATTGTCAATTGTAATGCCTAGTAGTTTGGTTGTAGGATCTTGCGATATAACTGTGCCATTTTTGGATGTTACAGTAAAGTCTATGTGAGGAGATTTACTGGTAGGTGTGAAGAGGAGGAGTTTAGTTTTTTTTGGGTTAAGTAGTAGACATCGTTGAGAGAACCATTCTTCTACAGAATTAAATATATGTTGTGTGAGGGAGTGAAGGTTTGATAGAGATGTGACTGAGCAAATTAGTGCAGAATCATCTGCGTATTGTATGCATGTGGCTTGGGGAACTACTTGGTGGAGGTCATTGATAAATAAAGAAAAGAGGAGGGGACCGAGTATGGACCCTTGGGGGACACCAATATTTACAGGTAGTTGGGAAGATAGAGTGGAGTTCCAGAGTACTGCTTGGTGTCTATTATTTAAGTAGGACTTAAACCAGTTAATAGGTTGGGTTTCCAGAGACAAGGATTGAAGAATGTGTATTAGTAGCTGGTGGTTGACCATGTCAAAAGCCTTGGATAGGTCTAAGAAAAGTGCAGAGGAAAGGGTGTTATGGTTATGATTTTTGTTAATAGTGTCTGTAAAGGAGAGGAGGGCAGTGGTGGTGCTGTGGGAAGGTCTGAAACCATGCTGGGTATTAGAGAGTACGTTATTTTTGAGAAGATGGTCAAGCAGTTGCTTGTGTATACATCTTTCCATAATTTTAGATAAGGGGGAGAGTAAGGCTATAGGGCGGTAGTTGGAGATATCAGTAGAATTTCCACCCTTGTGAAGAGGTAGCATATGAGAGACTTTCCAAAGTTTAGGGACATATCCTTCAGTGATGGTTCTGTTGATAAGAATGGATATTGGGTATGCTATAGATTTGGCTGCTAATTGCAAGTATTCAGCGGGTAATAGGTCTGCAGAAAGAGTACATGGTTTGAGTTTTTTGATAAGGGAGAGAATTAGGTTGTTGGGACAGGTTGGAAATAAAATGGGGGAGGTGGGTTTAAGTTGTTGTTAGATATTTTTGTGTTTTTGTTGGAGAGTTGACTGGCTAATGTTATAATAGTTTCGGTGAAAAAGGAGTTAAAGTCATTAGCAATTTGGTTGGGGTTATGTCAGAGCCCTGAGGGTTGGGTGTGACTGGTTTACTTGGTTGAAGTAGTTGATTTATGTTTGCCCAGAATTTTTGTGGGTTATTTTGGTGAGATTGCTGAGGTTTCAGGTAGTAGTTTTTTTATCATTTATTATTGCTTTTTTGGTCTCATTTCTGAGTTGTTTGAAGTGTAGGTAATCTGCTGTGTTTTTAGTTAAGTGAGATTTGTTCCAGATTTTATTTCTGAGATTGATTTTTTGCTTAGTTTCTTTTGAGAGCCAAGGGGCAGATTTAGTTCTAATTCTTATAGAGCGAGTGGGGGCATGGTTGTTGAGTATGGTCAGAAACTTAGAATTAAAGTAATCTACTGCTTCATCTAGAGAAATGTGTTTTAAGGGTGTCCAGTAACATGCATTTAGTTCAGTTTGAAATAGCTCCAAGATGAAGTTTTTTTTTGATCTGATTGTTCTAGTTATGTTTTGGGTAGGAGTGTTGGTTTTAAGCCTGATGATATAGGTTAGTAAGTGATCGCTTATATTGTCAGGGAGGGTACCTGTTTCATAAGTATGGGGCTGATTATTAGTGAGTATCCAGTCTAAGGTACTTTCTTTTTTATTAGTTTTATTTATTCTGGTGGGGGTGGTGATAGTTTGAGAGTAGCCATAGAGGTTGATATGGCTAGTGGGATGTTTGTTGTTGCAAGATTGCCAATCAATGTTTACGTCACCTTGGATAATTGTTTCTTGGGGTATGTTTAATGATAGCCAACATAGGATCTTTTCAATGGTAGAAATATTGTTTCCTGGTGGGACATAGATGCAAATAATAAAGATGGATTTGGCAGCGTTCAGTTTGAGTTTGGTAATAAGAATTTCTGCATTGGTGTCCTGAGGAGGTTTTAGGTGGAAAGTGGTTATTTGAAGGCTAGATTTAAATAAAATAGCTATTCCACCACCTTTTTTAGATTCTCTGTCAAGGCGTAAGATATTATAGCCAGGAGGAATTATTTCAGTGTCTCTTGTTGAAGGTTTTAACCAGGTTTCTGTTAGGCAAATAATATCAAAGGAGTAGATTTCTAAGAGAGCATGTAGTTGAGTAGTTTTGTTATTAATACTGCGTATGTTGAGTTTGGCTATTGAGAGTGAATGTTTGTTTTTTTTTAAAAGTGGGTTATCAGTGGGTTTTTGGTTAGGGGGTTGATTTAAGGAGGAGCTAATAGGACCTGTGTTTGGGTGAATATCTCCATTGCTAAGTAATAGAAGTAGGGTTAGATATGCAATGTTTGTATATTTACTTTGAGGAAGGGGTAACCTTCTGTGATTTGGGTGTACATATTTTATGTGGGTTATCCTATGATATTTAGGTAAAAGATAGCTAGGTGTGGTGGTTATGTTGCTGTGATGGTTGATGTAGATAGGAATTGCAGAGCCAGTTTGTTTATTTGAGTTGGTAAGGTGTGATAGTAGTTGGTGTTCGTACGAGGTTATCATGTGTGCTAATATTAAAGGGGGAATAAGTGAGAGCACGAGTGAAGTATGTTTGAGTGTTTGTGTATGGATTTTGTACATTTTAAATGTGGGTAATTATGTCTTAGTAACTAGTACAAGTATAGTGGGAGTGGTATTGTAGGGCTGTGGTAACTGTGTAAGAGAGAGGGTGTGGTTAAGAAAAAGAAGTATGGAGGGAAAATAGATGATTGGGTATTAGTGGTCAGAATTGTAATTGGAGGTAAAGCAGAGGGGTGTGGTTAGGTAGGTATAAATGTGGATGCACTGGGGGTGGGTGGGAATTGGGGGTGGGGTAGGGGAGCGGAGTGAGCCCGCAGGGTGAACGGAGAGGGAAGAGACACGAGAATAGATTGTCAGGGGTGACAATCAGTGAGGACATAAGAAATGCAGATATGTCAGCAGGTAAGAGATTATGGAACACTGTAGAGAGAAGCTGTTAGGGGTAGGTGTATGTGGGGAAAAAGAGTCTAAAGAAAGATATTGTAGGTCAAGGGGAAGATATAATAAAATAGATAGTCAAAGGAAAAGCTGGAAAGGGAGTTAGAGAAGTGGAATAAGTAAGTGAGATAGATAAATAGTTGTAGCTGAAATAGAGGCACCACCTAGTGGTCAGTCCTTTTTACACCAGGTAAGAGGGTCTCCTGAGGGGGATGTTTGGTCAGGGATAGGGTAGGTGAGTAAAACTTAGGTATAAATATGGGATGGGTTGAGGGTCCAGTACCATTAGAGAGAAAAGAAAAGAAAACTTGGAGGGGGGGTGGCTGCTGGCTAACCTAACAATGAGGCTTGCCTACCTAGCAATATGTATAACAAGTTTTTCTACATACGTTGTTTATAAGCTATAACAAAACATACTTTCACTGTCTTATCAGGGAGTTCTCCCAGTGAGTTGGTAGACAATTTCTTAGAATTAGGTTAAAATGTCTTGGGTGTCCAACTGGGTGGATTCAGGTAAATTAGTACAGGGAGATACAGGAACAGAAGGCTGGTTCATGTGGAAAGAGAGAAAAAAAGAAGCAGTAAGGAAAAACACAGTTTAAAATAATAGGGCAAGCAAACAGTATAAAAAGAAAGTATCTTAAAAGTTCTCAACACAAATTCACAGTATTCTATTTGCATAAATAATGTCTTATCATACAGTATATGTTAGATACCACTAGAAGTTCAAATAACACATTCAAGGGACAGACAATTGGCTATTATAACCAGATTTGCATTACTTTCCTTGAGTTCTGTCTGTAAGGTACAAACATTCACATACAGTAAATTAGTACTCTAAGGTGAAGATTATGCCAGGTCAGTATGCAGAAGCAGCATTGTTTTTGTTATATCGGTTCTGGCAACACCTTTGCAATTTGTTTAGCTAGTATAGACATAAACACTTTATAATCATGGTTTAAAATCTAAATGGGTCTATATGAAGTTTGGTTGGATGAGTCTTTACTGTCTTTATGTAATACAACCACCACACCTTTCTTCCAAGATGTTAGTGCTTCTCCTCCTTTTACAATACCGTTAAATAAAAGCTTCCAGATCTTTATCATTTCCTTCCTTTCTAACTTTAAACTTGCACAGGAATACCACCTCTTCCTGGAGATGAATTATATATCACCATTTTTATCTCAGCTCATCCCATCTTCCATAAATATTCTCATTTCTCCTCTATTTCCACATTTCTCTACATTTATAGAAATTTTAGTAATACCGCTACATGATCTTTTGTTATTATTCTTATTACTGGCTCCCTAAGTTTGGCAACAACCTTTTCTATGTTCTGTTACCTAAGTCATTGTGCTAAATGTTTCTGTGCTTTGGAGTTACTAAGAAAAAATAGTTGCTTAACGGCAATCTTTCTAAACTTATGCATACTATCCTCCTTAAGAATCCAAAATCCCAGTCTGTTTCTTAAACCCATTTCATCATCTATTTCCATTTTGAATTGTGCTGCCTCTTGTTCTGGGAGATTCTCATATTCTGAAATGCTTTAACTTTTGTCAGCCCCCTCTAAGTAATTCCTATTGCTTTTTAATCATATCTTTTTCATTTCTACTCTATTTTTAAACTCCATTTCATTTTATCCCACTCACTAGCTATAACTTCTGAAGATATTCCTAGTTTTTCTAATAACTCTTGAATAATTTCCACAATCCATTCCTTAAATTCCTTTCTTTTTAACAGGTAGTGAAAAAGCATCAGTGTTTCATTTTGACTTCATTACCTTGCATGTTTAATTTGTTTTTTGCCTCTGCATGATCATAAATAATTATCAGATGCATGTGGAAGCTTTCAGTCAAATATGCGTTACTATAAAATATAATTTCTATCTTGTCTAGCCCAGTTATAGTTCCTGGGGAATGATATGTAAACTCTGAGTTCCTCCTACTGAATTCACATCTTTTATGTCAAATATTTTCATAAATTTCTTCAGAAAATGTCTCCTCTTTTGTTATATTTTCACTTCTAGGTCTCCCTGCTACATCCTCACTTTTGTAAATCAAGTTCCAGTCCCCACTTCTAGGTAATATTCCCTACTGAAAGCTGATTATTTTTCTCCAAAATTTCTTAAGCTCAATAACTGCATTTTTTGCTTAATATAAATACATGCTAGCATAATCCTCCTCCTTTGCAAGTAGTCCCTTATTACCATAATCTGTTATTATTGTATTTTTCCTCATATTCTGATGAATATTCATCATGAAACTTATTTATTTCCAAATGTGTCTCCAGGAGCATTGCTATTTGCACACTACATTTCTTTATATAACTCAATACTCTTTCTGTCTACACCTGTAAGGCCATTTATGTTCCACAATAATATGGATAGTATAGCCACTATTATAAAAAGCTGCTGTTCCCACCTATTATCAGTTTTTTAATGTGTATTTCCAACTTTCATGTTACATCCATGCACAGTTTGGCAAGCTGATCTTTGATACAGTTGTCTTGCCTTATCTCCATTTGAACCTATGTCACATTTTCAAGACGTTTTGTTTTAATGAACACCCTAAAACAAAAATAAAGACATTTTCAAAATATCCCATCCTGTATTAACTTAGAACAAACACAAAAAAACTATGTACATCTTCAAGAAATGAAGTTTAGCCTTCAAGACAAGAACTGCCCCCAAATCGACAGCTGCACCTACAGGCATCACCTAAACTAAAATTAAGGCTATCTAAGGTAAAGTCAAGCTACAGCTTGTGTTCCCACTTATGACTGATGTCTGTTCTTTTCTTGCCTCTATTCCCCTCCCAGATGTGAAAAACAGCTTGTATGTTTCCAGAAAACATTAATTTCTAGCTCTAAGAAAAGTGCACTGGCTATCCTTAAATAAAACTAAATCAAACACCATTCTATTAAATGCATTAAAGTACAAAGGCTGCTAGAAAGGCTGCTCTTATTCACTTCCCATAATTTCACAAATGTTTGTACTGAACTGCCTGCCACTGTACCATTAAATTTTGAATTCCTCTCAGCAAAGAATGTTCAGAATTCTTAAAATTAATTGCTTGCACCTGCAGACCACTTGTCTCCATGTAAAAGTAGTCAACAATGAATATTTATAATTTTTTGTAAAATTTCTGAAATATCTCTAATATCTCTACAGAATCTCTTGTTATTTTTATTATTACTAGCTCCATAAATTTGGCAACAACCTTTTCTACTTTCTGTTGCCTAATTCATTGTGCTAAATGCTTTTGTGCTTTAGAGTTACTATGAAAAAATAGTCGCTTAACAGCAATTTTTCTAAACTCATGCATATTATCCTCATTAAGAATCCAAAATCCCACTGTTTCTTAAAGCCAAATCATCATAATCCGTTTCCATGTTGATTTTGTGCTGCCTCTTGTTCTGGGAGATTCCTGTATTCTGAAATGCTTTAACTTTTTTTCAGTCCCCCTCTAAGTAATTCCTATTGCTTCTTAAATCATACATTTTTTTCATTTCTACCCTATTTTTAAACTCCTTTTCAATTTATCCCACTCACTAGCGATAACTTCTGAATATATTTCTATCTTCCCTAATAACTCTTGAATAATTTCCACAACCCATTCCTTACATTCCTTTCTTTTTAACAGGCAGTGAAAAGCATCAGTGTCTCATTTTGACTTCATTATCTTGCATTTTTAATTTGGTTTTTGCCTCTACATGATCAAAAATAATTATTGGTTGCATGTGTAAGCTTTCAATCAAATATGCATTACTATAAAATATAAAGTCGATCTTATCTAGCCCAGTTATAGTACCTTGGGGAATGATATGTAAACTCTGATTTCCTCCTATATTCACATCTTTTATATCAAATATTTTCATAAATTCCTTCAGAAAATGTCTCCTCTTTTGTTATATTATCACTTCTAGATCCCCCTTCTACATCCTCACTATTGGAAATCAAGTTCCAGTCTCCACTTATAGTTAATACTCCCTACTGAAAGCTGATTATTTTTCCCCATATTTTCTTAAGCTCAATAACTGCATTTTTTGTGGAATATAAATACATGCCAGCATAATTCTCCTCCATTGCCAGTAGTCCCTTATTACCACAATCTGCCATTATTGTCTTTTTCCTCTTCTATCACTATTGGAGTTCCTCTAGCAATTAGTATAATTACTTCCCTTTTCCTTAGTCCCTGATATTCTGATGACTATCCATCATGAATTTATTTATTTCTCAAATTCAAATGCTCATTTATTTCCAAATGTGTCTTCAGAAGCATTGCCACTTGCACTCTACATTTCTTAATATAACTCAGTACTCTTTCTGTCTACACCTGTAAGGCCATTTATGTTCCACAATAATATGGATTGTATAGCCACTATAATAAAAAAGTTGGTGTTCCCACCTATTATCAGTTTTTTGAATCTGTATTTCCAACTTTCATGTTACATGCATGCAGTGTTTGGCAAGCTGATGTTTGATATAGTTGTCTTGCCTTATTTCCATCTGAACCTATGTCACATTTTCAAGGCTTTTTGTTTTAATGAATACCCGAAAACAAAGAAAAACACATTTTCAAAACATCCCATCCTTGTATTAACTTAGAACAAACACAAAAAAACTATGTACATCTTCAAGAAATTAAGTTTAGCCATCCTGACAAGAACTGCCTCAAATCAACAGCTGCACCTACAGGCATTACCTAAACTAAAACTAAGGCTACTTAAGGTAAAGCACAAGCTACAGCTTGTGTTCCTATTTACATCGACTGCTGTCTATTCTTTTCTTGCCACTATTCCCCTTCCAGATGTGAAAAACAGCTTGTATGTTTCCAGAAAACATTAATTTCTAGCTCTAAGAAAAGTGCACTGGCTATCCTTAAATAAACTAAATCATACACCATTCTATTAAATTGATTAAAGTACAAAGACCGGTAGAAAGGCTGCTGTTATTCGCTTCCCATAATTTCAAACTTTTGTACTAAACTGCCTGCCACTGTACCTTTACATTTTGAATTCCCCTCAGCAAAGACTGTTCAGAACTCTTAAAATTAATTGCATGCACCTGCAGACCACTTGTCTCCATGTAAACGTATGAAAAAATACACACAATGGAGTAGCCAGCAAACTGCAAAAGGATTTAAAAGAGTTCTGGTACCTCAGCTAGAATGCCTTTAGAGGAATGAATTATCAGCACTACCATGCAGTTAATATATACAAAATTTCCAATTACATAATTAACAATTAGAAAAATAATTAGCCCTTAAAAGAGCTACAACCATGGTCATACAAAAACATAACCATAAAGTCATACATTAAAGTTAATTTCCAGTTTCAAGCCCATAGGTGCTAAAGTTTTATAATTCAAAATAAACCTACTCTCTAATTTTAATAATTTTTGTAGAGAAATTACCCCCATTAAATATATAAGGTTTGGCTAGTACACTACAAAACAGGCCATGATCCTGAATCCCATGCATCTTGTGAAAATGATCTGTTATGGGACTATCTAAATGTATATTCCTAATATCCCCCCAAGTGCTCCAAAATACAAACCTTGATCATACATTTAGTCTGACCGATTTACCATTTTGGAGAGGAACAACCATACTCCAAAATATAAACTGCCCCACAGGACCGGCAGTCAAACCAATCAGTAATCACAAACTTTTTACCACTGATATTAGAACCAGAAATGTTCCTTACCCTAGAGCATACTTTACATCTACCACACTTGAACATACCTGTCTCAACATTTAGCAACCTCTTATTTTTGTACCTAAGAATTTCCTTAAGGTTCCAAACCTACCGTATGAAAAAGTAACCTTTTTTTGGGAAAGCACAGTTGTGTACACTTACCATAAATGTAGATGTTCAAGTGTATTCACTGTTGCAGTCATTACATTTGGGTTATCTGCCTGCAGGTAGCCCTCAGCCAGCCGGAATACCAGAGTCTTGGATTCCTGTGTCAGATGCTGTCTCTTCTTCCATGACGTCAGGTCATCAGGGGTATAAAACATGCAGCCAATGCCATTACATCAGTTTTTCTTGCCCCAGATGTCAGGTGCCCCCACAATGGGAAGGAATTATATGTTATGGTACACCTCCATGAAAAAGCAAATACACCAGAAAGCTTAAAAACAAGAAGGAAAGGTAGAGTCAAGAGAAGTCAGGGGGCTGGAGGGAGGGTAACCAGGACTGCAACAGTGAATACACTCGAACATCTACATTTATGGTAAGTGTACACAACTGTACTATGTTCTTCATGTTTCACTGTTGCAGTCATTACATTTGGGTTGATTCCCAAAGCTAAGGAAAGGAAGAGGAAGTTAGAGAGCATTAGGGCCAGCTATTAAGCCCTGCAAGACTGCAGTGGCAAAACAAGCTCTGGATTTAGAAAAAATAGGCATGTGGTAATGCTTGGTGAAGGTATGTACAGAGCTCCAGGTAGCAGCTTCTAGAATGTCCCTGGTAGGGACTCCTCTGAGAATGGCTGTAGAGGTAGATGCAGCCCTGGTGAAATGTGATGTTATCCCCTGTGGGGTAGGTTTTCCATGGTGCTTATAGCAGAAATGAATGCAATGGGCTATCCATTTAGAAATGGTTTGCTTTGAAATGGCCTTCCCCTCTGTCCCTGCAGCAAAGCCAACCAGCAGCTGTTCAGAATTTCTGAGAGGCTTAGTCCTGTCCAAATAAAATCTAAGTTGTCTGCGCACATCCAAAGAATGCAGTATTTGTTCTCCTTTGTTTTGTGGATTCGGGAAAAGGGTAGGCAAATGAATGGACTGATTTAGGGCCACACTAGACACCACCTTGGGCATAAAGGA
This sequence comes from Protopterus annectens, assembly GCF_019279795.1. NCBI lineage: Eukaryota > Metazoa > Chordata > Ceratodontiformes > Protopteridae > Protopterus > Protopterus annectens. The sequence goes on along the minus strand of NC_056744.1, from coordinate 1,084,134,082 downwards.
AGGATTGGTCCTGAGGAAAACCCTGTCTGCATGGAAGATAATGAAGGGCTCTACTGCCATGAGGGCCTGTAATTCAGACACCCTTCTTGCTGAAGTGATGGCTAGAAATGGTTTTCCAAGAAAGGAATTTCAACTCTGCAGTTGCAGCTGGTTCAAATGGAGGGAGAGTGAGCTTTTCCAATACAAAGTTAAGGTCCCAGGCTGGAGTAGGGACTCACCTGGGGGGGGGGTCTTAAATTTTTGGCCCCTCGGAGGAATTGCTTTAGCAGGCGGTGACAGAAGAGGGGTGGTTCAGTATTATAATGTGTTGAAATGGCAGAGGCATGAATTTTTATTGACGAGAAGGACAGACCCTTGTGGAGCATTTCTATTAAGTACTGAAGATTATGAGGTAAGCTGGGCACCGTTGTGCCCATCCCCTGAGTCTGGCTCCAGGAACAGTATCTTTTTCAGTTTTCAGCATAGGATTTTCTAGAACTAGGCCTCCTTGCCTCCAGAATGACATCTAGCACCTGCTTACTGAGGGATGCTATTGGAGAGCTCAAGGAATTAGCTAGGCTGCAAGGTTCAGGGTTTGAAGCTGAGGGTGCAGAATCTGGCCCACCTGCTGGGACAGCTGGGAAGGTGTCTGAGTTAGGTGTCATGGCTCCAGCAGTGTCATACTGCGCAAGAGGGGGTACCAGTGCAGGCATAGCCAGTCTGGTGCAATCAGTATTGTCCTTGGCTTGTCCTGTTTGATCTTTAGCAGACCCTTCAAGAGGAGAGGCAGAGGGACAAAGGCATAAACTGAGAGGCTTTCCCAGGTAAAGGATAGGGCAGCCACTTTCCAAGCTTGACTGTGGGAAGTCCTTGTGCAGAATTTGTCCAATTGGTAGTTCTGAGGGGAGGCAAACAGGTCTATCTCTGGAGTCCCCCATTTGTTCCTCAAGAGGTTGAAAATTTTTGGCTCCAGTTTCCATTCGTGTGGGTCCATGAGGTTTCTGCTTAGGTCATCTGTCAGTGAATTTAGCTTGCCTGGCAGGAATTGAGCTTGTAGGTGCACTTGGTAGCTCAAGGCTGTGTTCCACAAAGCCATGGCTAGTCTGCAGAGAGGGTACGAGTGGGTTCCCCCCTGCTTGTTTATGTACCACATAACTGTGGTATTGTCTGTCTTTACCAATAATTGTCCTGGAAGGATGTGGTCTTTGAAGGCTGTCATGGAATTCTGTACAGCTAACATTTCTTTTTGGTTGATAAGCAGGTGCATCTGTCTTGGGTTCCATTTGCCCTGAATGCACTGCTCTGCCAAGTGAGCCCCCCATGCATAGTCTGATGCGTCTGTTGTTAGGGTTTGGGTGGCAGGGGATAGAGTGAAAGGGAGCCCATTGTTGTGGTAGCAGACCTCTGACCACCAAAGGAACTCTGTCTTTATACAAGGAATGATAGGAATCATTGATTTCTGGTCCTGAGAATGTTGACGACATAGGCTTTTTATATACCACTGTAGTTTCCTCATATGCAGTCTTGCATATGGAATTAGTAGAATGCAAGAGGCCATGAACCCCAGGGCTTGCAGAATTTTCCTTGCAGATAGCTGAGTCTTTGTGGCCAGTAGTTTGAAGTAGGCTGTCAAATAAACTTGTTTCTCTGGAGTGAGGAAAGCCATCTGGGAAGTTGTGTTCAAGATTGCTCCCAGGAATACAACCTGTTGGCAGGGTACTAGGTGAGATTTTTTTTCGTTTATGGTGTACCCCAGTGAGGTTAGAAGTTTCTTTATGAATGCCAGATGTTTTAATAGCAAGTCCTGGCTTTCTGCCTGAATCAGACAGTCGTCCAGGTATGGGTATATTTGAATATTTCTCTACCTGCAAAATGCAATGGCTGGAGCTAGACACTTTGTGAATACCCTGGGTGCAGTAGATAAGCCAAAGGGAAGTGCAGAGGACTGATAGTGCATGGAGCCTGCCCTGAAGCATAGGTATTTCCTGCAAGATTCCCTTATTGGAATGTGCAGGTAAGCTTCCTTTAAGTCTAAGGTTGCCAACCAGGCATATTTGCCTAGCATAGGAAGCAGCTGTTAAAGTGTTAGCATTTTGAATTTTGGAATTACCAAAAAAGGTGTTTAGAGTAGAGAGGTCCAGGATAGGACGCCAGGAGCTGTCTTTTCTGGGTACCAGGAAAAGTCTTGAATAAAAACCTTGTCCCCTTTCTTCTGCTGGGACAGGTTGAATAGCCCTGATACTTAGAAGAGAGAGAACCTGCTGCTGAGCCTCTGCCCACTGATTTGGGGTAGATCTGGCCAACCGTTTGGGGTTGGTAGTGTGTGGAAGTGGAATCTGTATCCATGGAAAACTATATTTAAAACCCATTTGTCCTGGGTAATGAGTTCCCAGTTTTTTGCATGCAGGGTGAGATTTCCTCCTAAGGGAGCAGGCAGCTGAGCAGGGCTTGGAAGGGTTAAGGTTAAGTCATTGTGCCATTTTTCTGTAGGGGGGGGTGTCTTACTACTTCCTGGTTTGGAAGTGGGAGCCCCCCACTGCTTAGGCCTGTGCGTAGCCTGAGACTGTAATCTAGGTGGTCTGCTGTTCCTGGGTTTGGACTGAGAAGGCCAATGCCTACTAAATCTGGGAGGCTGTACTTGCAGGAAATCTTTAACAGTTTGCATAAATTTAGCTTTTTCCTCCATCTTTTTGAGGACTTCTTCTGCTTTGTTGCCAAACAAGCATTCTTGGTTTAAGGGAGCATCCAGTATTTTAGCTTTAACATGATCTGGCAAGTTTTGCTCCTTAAACCAAGCATGCCTTCTAAGTACAGACCCAGTGACAGCAGCCCTGCAAGACGCTTCTAAAGAGTCAAAACCACATTGCAAAGTACGTTTACCAACTTGTTCAGTAGAATGCATTAAATCCTGTAATTCTTTGTGTTCAGCACAGTCAGGAATCAACATCATTTTCTGTTTAAATAGTCCCATAATATGCTGCTGGTACTTTAACATATGAAACTGGCAATTTAAAGCCCTAATGGCCAAAGTAGCAGAAGTGTATACCTTCTTACCCCATCTGTAAAGGGTCATCAGAAGAAATAGAAATATCAGCATCCTGATCAGAAGAATCAGAAGGAAAATCAGTTCTGGGTCTCTTAGAGGGGGAAGGCTGGCTTCCTCTAATTAAAGTAATAAGGTTTTCAGCCATTCTAAGCATTTGTTTTTTTAGGCATATGGGGCTTACCATGCGGTTTGGACGTCGGTTTTCTAGGCGTGGGTCATGCTTTAGGCCTGGATGAAGAAGATGGCATTGGTTTAAAATACAAGCCTGTAGGCCTGAATACACCCTCAGAAGCCGGTGCCTGCACAGTGGCTCCAGACCCATCCAAGGTAGAGACATCCGCAGGTTCCATAGTCGAAGAAGCATCTCGTGGCATACTGGTCTCCGAATGGGTCTCAGTAGAGGCCTGCGAATCTGAAGTAGTGGGTATCAGGGGCTGCGAAAGCACCTCACTGAGTACCAGCGGACTGGCGACTAGCTTAACGGAAGTGTCATCGGCAGTTTTGGACCTATGCGGTCTGTCTCTGTCTTTATCGTTATGTCTTTTCAGAATATCAGTAGTTGGATGGCTTACCAAAGCCATTTCTGGATAGTTATGCAGTGTACCAAAATAATTTGCTGCAAAAATAGACCAATGACGAATAGTTTGGGGGTTGAATAAGGCACAAAACCAACAGCGAGGGACGTCATGATCTGGGCCTAAGCAAGGAATGCAGTATGAATGAAAATCTTTATTGAGGTATTTGCTTTCCACAGATAAGACAATTGTTAACTTTTACTGACATTGGTTAAGAGCAAGAAAAAGGATCCCCAATGGGGTACTTAGTTTTTTGAAGACTTCGGTTCTGAAACTCGAAAACAAAAATTTCAAGAGTCGGCCGACCGGCACTTGCGAACTGCCTCTGCTTCGGGCACCTCACATCAAGAAAGAATGATGTAATGGCGTTGGCTGCATGTTTTATACCCCTGATGACCTGACGTCATGGAAGAAGAGACAGCATCCGATGCAGGAATCCAAGACTCTGGTATTCAGGCCGGCTGAGGGCTACCTGCAGGCAGATAACCCAAATGTAATGACTGCAACAGTGAAACACGAAGAACATCAAATGTTCCAATTCAGCATCATAACACACAATGGACCATAAACTATCAACTAAACCTTTCAAACTAGATGAAAAAGGGGAATATTTAGTAACAAAAAATATACGTTCCCCTATAGATGCTTCCTCATCCCTAACTGGCCCATCAAATTCATTCCTACTAATGGTTCCATAATCAACAGATTCACCCATAACTTTATTTCTAGCTTTCTCAAAGGTAGTTAAAGAGTACCCTCTGTTTAACAACCTTTCCTTAACAAATGAAAATTCCTGTTTAAGCAAAGAATGGTCAGAAGTATGGTTAAAAGCCCTCTTAAATTCCCCAAAGGGAAGTAGGTCTAAAAAATGTGGGGGGTGGGCGCTACTAGCATGTGTGAAATTACTGACTAACGTGACTTTCCTGAAGGGTTTAAACTGTACTCTCCTATCCTTGTTCACATATAACTCAATATCAAAAAACTGAATAGCATGTTTAACAGTGACACCAGAAAATTTCAAACCAAAGGGGTCATAATTGAGTAACCTGATGAAATTCCCAAATTCCCTTTCATCACCTTGGCAAACAAAAATTAAATCATCAGTGTACTGATACTTAACAACCAACTTAAAAAAATCCAAACTGTACACATAAGCATTTTCAAAATAAGACATAAAAATAATCGCATAAACAGGGGCAAAGTTTGTTCCCATAGCTGTCCTCTTGTTTTTGCAAGAAAAACTTATTGCCAAAAATAAAATAATTCTGTGTCAAAGCAAACTCAAGCAAATTCAACAAAAAAGACATACATGGTCCTTCACCCAACAATTTACTAACTGCTTGTAAGCTCCATCTGATCTTACTATTAGTATACAATGATTTTATGTCAAGTGGCCCAATAAAAAATATCCTCTCATAGCATGTCTTTTATAATTTTACAAAACTCATTAGTATCCTTAAGATGTGAGGGAATTTTGGATAAAGACTTTTTTTAAATGACTATCCAAAAATATCCCTACTTGTTCCAAAAAAGAACCACAACAGGATACTATGGGCCTACCTGGAGGTACAATTAAATGTTTATGTATCTTAGGCAAAGCATAAAAATTTGGGTCCCTAGGAAATGGAATAAATAATTTCTTAACATCTTGCGCCGTTAAAAGGCCCAATCCCCCCCCGCCTCTATTATTTCTAACAGTGACTCATTAAACTGCAAAATAGGGTTTTGAGTTAACTTCTCATAATCATCTTTCTCAGCTAGTAAATCATAAATCATCCTTAAATACTGAGCATTTGACATAATAACTCAATTACCCCCCTTGTCAGCTTGCAAAAACACAACCAGGAGTTTCTTCCTTAAGATATTTCAAGGTTAACCATTCCTGTTTATCCATGTTAAATTTTTTTATCCCTTTTCAAAAACTTAAACTCATTTTCACATTTTTTTACACAGGATGGCCTCAAAATTAGCCAACACAAGAAAATGTTTTCTGGTGCATAAAACTACTATGCAATTTACCATACCCAGTACAAAAAACACTATTTTCCCATTCACCATCATCAACAGTACATTGATTGCCAGAAAAGACACATCAAGTCCAAAATCATCAGCACAATTGTCATAAAAAGATAAATTCAAAAACAATTATCAGAGTCAAGCACATTCTCTTCACTGGGCAATCATATCTGTTCTTTTTGTAGACCAAAAAATGCCCGTAAATTTAATTTATGATAAAAACACTTAATATCAAACATTACATCAACATAACAGGGTAACCTGGTAGGGACAACTTTACTTCCCCTACATAACATCTTCTACATAACAGGTGTTAACCTCAGGTTACTCAAATTAACAATAAATAAATAAATCAGAAAAAGTAGGCACAGTACAGTTACAAGTCCCAAACAGTCCATTCGTAGATATGGGCACTAGTGCATTGAGCCAGCAATTAATTTCACCTATTACGCCCACTCTTTCTAGTGGTGCATTTCTTATTTTGTTGAAAAGTAGATTGCTGCTGATGTTCACCATTCATTCATTTGACCACTTGTTCTGTTGGTTCCCCATCATCAAACAAAGCACTTTTTTTACTTGCTACAGTGTCTGTGATAGAAACAGATGAGTCACATACACTACATGACCTCCCATGCATTGCCTTCATCTAAGCATGCCCATTCCTGGCTTTTCGTTGCCAGGAATAAATCAAACCATTTTTATAATAATTAATATCGCAGTTGAGTTTCTTTTTTTTTCCGCTTAACCACTTCATTCTCCACTGTAGATAGATCTTTTTTAATGTCTTTCATCCTCACAGAAAAAATATTAGAGGAGGTATCTTTAAATAAAACCTCTTGCAATGAAGCAATCTGCTGCTGCACTTCTAATTGTGCACAAGTGTTCCACTTAACTAGAACCCTCAACCAGCTCAGCGTGCATTGTAAAGTAACAGTTTTCCATTCTTCAAATAAGTCCAATTCTTCTTCCACAAAATCAAAAGCAGGTAATTTGTCAACCCTGAACTCCCTCAGAGTAATAGGCTGACATAGTTTTCAAAAAGGCGAGTGTCATATTGTAAAGCCTATATTTCTTACAACAAAGTACTTGCTTCCTTGAATACATACCACAGTCACGGAAAAGACTGCCCCACATTTAAAATACTCCTGACTACAAAATACATTTAACTGCTTTACTGTATATAGCATACAGTTTATACCACAAAATATTTCATACAAATACTAGTAAGAACAAAAACTGTTTTAATTACCCACTTTTCCTCATTTAGTGTCCATAACATTAATAACAAAGTGGGTTATATGCTTTACAGCCCACCCAAACGTTTAACAAAGTCAACAAAAGTCCAGTCTTTCTCAGACATTTTTTCTTGCAAAGATTTGCTTCGCAAATGTGACTGATGCTTTAAAGTCTCCCACTTATTCACTAATTTCAGTGTTGCTTGTTTTCTTCCTGTTCATCTCCATCTCCCAACACCAGATTCTGGTTCACGTCCAAAGTACTCCTGATTCTTCCTGTCAACTCTTATGCTTTTTGTCTTTCAAGCATCTTCCTCTGGAACATTGGAAAAGGTTTCACTGGCTCTTGAGCTTTATTGTCAAAAGAATGAAAAACAGATTCCCCTTCTCTTTGCAGGTTCACTTTTAAATGGATAAACGTTTTAACCCCAAGGAAAAATATTCTGAATACAGCTGGATAGAGCAGCTTGAATCTCACACCTGCCCCTCAACATTCCCTCATTACTGACATAAATTTGCTTCTGTTCTGCCTGGTGTACATTGAATAATAATTTTCCACAAATACTCTGCTGTCACTATTTTTAATACTTTTCCCTTCTGCTATAGTTTTGTCAGGATCTTTTTCTACTGGTGCCATTGCCACTTTCACTTGCTGCTTTCTCATGGCCTGGTTTAGAGCATACACTCAATGTGCCCTTTCAATTAACAAATTCTGTTGTGGAATACCAGTGCAATTGCTTATTGGTGCTTACATAAAATTAATACAATCTGTTCCTTCTAGTTTCTCTGGTACAGCAGAAAATCTCAGGTTTTCTCTAGATGACCTGTCTTATAACTCTACCATTTTTGAAACCACTCTTTTTTTCACACTCCGACATCCTTTTCTTCTTTTCTGTCTCTGACTTTTTTCAGTTTTATCAGTTTATCTGAATAGCTATTCAAAGCTTCTTTTTTACAGTTTTTTTTTTAAAGTTAATACATTCATTCGATGTTTCATTTATTTTAATCACCTCTGAGTACATTTGTTTTATTTTTTCTCTAAATTACTGGAAGACATCTCTTGTACCAAAGCTGAAGCCTGAAATGCTTTTTACTGAACAGCTACAGGAGTCTTTCTAGCCACCATTTTCTTCACCTTTTCTGGTTGATTTTCTTTCAGGTTTTCTAAATTTCTTCTTTCCTGGCATTCAGGCAGTGTACTCACTAGCCAGTAACTGAATTTTACTCAAGCTGACAATATCACTCGCTATTATTTCTCAGTTTATTTTTTCACATTGGGAGAGCTGAAATTAAGCTGTTGCTCAGTGTACAGCTATCGTGGAAGTCCCCCCACCACAATCCAATTACTAATCTTCACAATAACTTCTGCAAAACTAGTACCAGATTCCAAATCATTCATTAGCTAAAGTACCAACCAAGCAGTACAAAAAAAAAAAAAAAGAAAAGCCTATATAGAGAACTTATCTAGCTCCCTGGAGGAAGGCCGACTAGTTACCAACTCTGCAGAAAGCATAATTGTCAGCACTTAATGACAAAAAAAAAAACCTGAACATGGTATCAGCTAATGCACCATTTATATCACCAGTGTGCTGATGTACATATGGGAGAGCTTTAACCATACCATGAGGAAGGGTACAGCTCTGGAAAACTGGATAGATATGTGTTACCTAGAGGCAGTATGTCCCAGGAAGTGAGGACTGCAACAATGAATACTTCAGTGAACATCTCTTATTAGGAATTTGTCAGGCTGACACAGTAGAACCATTTTGCCTGAATTCTGCAGCTCTGACTCCACCACCATTTAATTTGTTTATCAAAGACAGGATCAAATTAAGTTTCTGGTCCAATGGGCTGCATGTCTAAGCCATAGATTATAAACAAGTAATGTTGTAACTTTCTTTTGTTATGTCTGGCATGTAGCACCATTACTATGCTGGCAGACATGTGACCCAAAAGTGCCACAAAGGCTCTTGCTTAATGCTCTTGGACACTGCCCAATGAAACAAGATAGGATTATGAGCCTTCTACTTGCTCATAAATACTTCTTTTTAGTGAACAGAATCTGCAACTGCCCAAAAATGTCTTTCTTTACAAAAGAAAAGAGATTATTTTTCCGGGCAACTACTGTCAATCCAAAGAAGCTCAAAATTCAATAACTGTTCATAAACTATCCATTAAGAGTTGAGGGGAATTGTTTACTTTGGCTTTTTTATTTCAGTTTTGGCTACTTGTCGGATCTTTTTTTTTTTCTATGTTACACATAGAAAAATGTAATAAGAAATTTGACTTTTGATTGAAACAAAAGAATTGAGACTAAGCCTGGATGAGGAAATTACCCAGATACAAGTAAATGTGCAGACCACATTTCTTCAACACTCTAAAAACTCTGGAATCAGCTTCAAGACTAAAAGGTAGTACAAAATGCAGATTGAAACTGCCGCATCTCTCCCTACCTTTTGTTTGTGAACTCTCTCATTAAGTGAAAAGACAGTAACATAGCATACATCCTTCAGATACGATAAGTTCTTATACAACTGCACAAACAGTAGGTGTCCAACTGATCACTGCTGCAGTATTACAAACTGTTGGGTTATTTCACCAATAACCTGGGCATTCAGCATGGAAACCAATGCCAAAAACCTTCCATAGAACCATATATTCAACTTATCACCTGACCATGACCTAAGCCTTAGGTCATAAGAAGTCAAAATCATATACGAGACTAATTATCATTTCTTACCTAGCTATAGAACACCTTCAATTTCCCCTTCTGAACACAATAGTTATTTTAACACATAAGCTGAAATTCACATAAAACCAGGGATGTTTCTAGTGGGGTACTTAAACTATCTATCAATAAACTGACTGACCTGCATTGCCAATGGTTGGCATGCCCAGTACTTCCTTGACATAGATGCTAACTCTCTTTCACAAGTAGTTAACCATCCTACTAGGTGCCAAAATATCCTTTATCTAGTCCTCACAAACACTGGCCACTTCTAGCACATCTCAGCATGTATCATCATGCCTTGTTAAATCAGACCATAAATTAGTTACCTTTTCCATTAAAACTGGTAGTACTTCCCCTGTAAACAACTCTGTGTTTAGGGACTTGTCAAAACTTTCTTCAGTTACCCAACTTAAATAGACTGTGCTGTAATCCACCTCCGAAGTATCCCATTGCTAAAGCTGCCACTCATGACTCTGGCATCTACTTCCACTTAGACAGCTGTATTAATAAGGACTTCCTACCCGTGGTGGTGGTGCTGCGGTAGCGTTGTCACCTCACAGTAAGATGCTGTCCGGTTTGATTCTCAGCTAGAGCGTCTTCTGCGTGGAGACATGCGTGAATGGGCGTACCTTCGTTGAAGATTGTGCATCAGGCCTGGCAAGCCAGTACGTAAACGTCTACTGCCGATCATTAGCGGACCGGAGTTCCGCTGTGGTGACCCCTAACCGGGAAAAGCCGAAAGACACAATTAATAAGGACTTCCTATTTGCACCACATATAAAGAGAAATTTAAAAACAAATCCATAGTGGAATACCCACATAAAATACATTATATAACAAGTGAAATAAACTGCTTAATATGTGTAAGTTGTCTCATTATAACTATCTTAAGAATAAATTTAAGCAAACTAACAAAGAGCTTAAGGGAACCATCAGGAAGCTCAGAGATGATTATGAACTTAAAACAGGCAATAAAACCAAAAAAATAATAAATCTTTTTTTTAACTATGTCAAGAGGTTAAGAACTAACACTTAAAAATATTTGGAGCTAGTCCACAATATTACTAAACTCTCTTACCTAAAGGAAATAACCAATATACTAGCTAACAAATTTAGTACACATTTTTACTCCTCCCAATTACAGCTATTCCACAGGTGCCACAATCTCAGGCACTACCTTTAACTACAATCAAGTTCTCTCAGACCTCTCTCAAAAACCAAGAATACTTCATCCATGGGCCCTGATAACATACCAGGTTACCCATTTAAAAGCGACAAATTTGTCCTTTCTGAACATGTACTTAACCCTCTTTAAGCCTCTCCAATGGTTACATTTCTGAAGCCTAGAAATCAGTCATTGTAATGCCACTATGTAAGGGTAACCCAACCATGGATCCTGGTAACTATAAACCCATTAGTCTAACTAGCCTCATATGTAAAGCTATGGAGTGCATTATCTCAGACATCATTAATCTGTTCATTAAAAATCTCTTAACCCTGGATCCACATCAATTTGGCTTTGTCAAAGGAATGTCCTAGATATTTAACCTCATTAATTTTATTGAAAAAAGTAACCATAGAAGTAGATAGTGGTTATGCAGTGCATACAGCATATCTAGTTCTGGTCAAGGTATTTGACACTATTCACCATGCAGACATTATTGACAGAGTTGTAAATCTGAATATAAATCCTTATATTATGCACTGGATAGCTAACTGGTTGTCTGACATAACCCATGTGGTTACAGTCACAGGTACCACTTCTAAAACCAAAATAATTACTATTTGTGTACCACAGGGCTCAGTTCTGAGCCCTCTCCTATTTGGCATCTATTTCTCAACCAACAAGTCAGCACTCCTTACCTATGGTTAACTAAGTTTGCAGATAACTGTAAATTGTGTGTTGTTATTCAATCGTCAACTGACTCAATTGCTCCAACATGTGTTAAGCCATGTTAATAACTGGTGCAATGTAAATGTAAAAAATATTTCATAGTTCATTTCAGTAAACAGTTTCACTAACCATACAGGTGATGCACCCCCACCAGTCAAACACTGTTGTAAAGATCTAGGCACTCTTGTCAATAAATCTTTATCATTTGACCATCATGACTCAACAGTAGTCATATGGAGCAAGAAAAACTCTGTCAACCTTTCAGACAGCTTGTACAACTAGGACAGTTTAATTAATTATCCAGAACTGCCCACCAGAAGGATACAATACAAGGGCTGCACAGTGAAGTTGACTGGCCATTAGCTATGTTTATGTAGAGGGATAAACATGTGACTACAACCCAGGTTTGGTTAGCAGCTTAGGCAACTATTGCAGCTGGTGTGTGTAATTGATGGGCATTTGATGGGCATGCCTATCCCGGAGGGGGAATGGAGAGATATGCCCATTGCCAGAATTCCTCAAGGGAGTTAACAACACGGGATATTTCTGGAGCATTCATTTAGCCACCATGCCATGTATTCTGCAGCCTTCATTGCAGGTAAATGGTAACTTGTACCTGCATGGGGGAAGGGAAAGCCCCATCTGAAGTGATATGGGGGTCACATGCCCCATCCAGGGGAAGGGTTGGGGCTTGCAATATATATATATATATATATATATATATATATATATATATATATATATATATATATATATATATATATATATATATATATATATAGAGGTCTTTATTGCAGGGATATTGGGAGAAGACACAAACCACCCCCATGGCTGCCTGGATAACAGACCCTCAAGACTCTCTCTCTCTCTCTCTCTCCATCCTGGGGACACCCAGTACAAAGAAATGAAAAGACTCTAGACCAGCTGGGCAATGCTTGATGGTCAGCAGATGTGAGGAGGCAAGAACACACAAAAAAGTTAAATAGCCTTCAACTAAGTTTTTTTTTTTTTAAGGTAAAAGATGTGTTCCTTTGGTCAATTATGTCATCAATGCATGGCTCACAGGATGCTACTAAACACCATGTCCTCATGAATGTTAGCCAGAGAACTTTGTCCCTCCTCACTACCTACAATGTAGTTGGAACAATGTAGGGACCTTTGCAAGACCACTTTTCTACTCAGATTCTAAGACCAGCCCTGTGTCTACTCCTCTTGGTCCATCTTAAACTAGTCCGATAAACACATACTTATTGTAAATTGCAGATATTTTGAGGGTGGAATAGGTCCCTGGACCAGAGGAGGAGGAACTGATGGACATGTGTTATATGGATAGTATTAGTTTTTTTACATCTGCTGACATAAGAAATTGGTTTAATGACATAGACCACTGAGACACCATCTGGCCGCAGCTTCTGAACATTTGTTACATTGACAACACAAGCCTATTTACATCTGCTGACAAAAGAACCCAGTCTAATGATACAGTCTACTGGCAGACCATCTGGTTGCAGCTTCTGAAGCACATGTGCCACTAGCAAAAGTTAAGCAGGTGATGGCTTCAAGCTGGTTGCATCTTTTGAAGCTCAGCCTATGACAATGGAGAGGTTTAAGTGGGCGATAGCCTCTATGGCAATAGTGATGCCTGAAAGTACAGTTTTGTTAGGAACTTACTATATAAGAGATGTTTGAGTAGATTCGCTATTGCAGTCATCACATTCCTCCATGTAAGTAGCTCAAAAGGCTGGCCTGACTTCCAAAGGTTCAGCCTCTTTGACAGCTTTTTACAAGATGCTCTCAACGTGATGCAAAGATGCTGGTGTTAAAAGAGGTGCATCAACCAACACCATCTTCTGATCTTTCTTGCCCTAGCAACAGACAAGTAGAAGACCTCAAAACTAAAGCCCAAGTGGAACAGGTGGAACTGCTCTGTGTGCTCAGGGTCCACTTTAAAGCCACAATCTCTCTCTTTCTAGGAAGCGCACACACATAAGATAGAGAGGGCTGGAAGAAAAGTGAGGGAAGGTACATAAAGGAACAAGGCAGCTACTCCAACCAACATGGCAAAGAACAACTGATCTGGACAAGAAAGCAACTGGGGTATCTGGATTGCAAAAGCAAATCTACTTGAACAGCTACATTTCCGTTTACGTTCCTAACATAACTGTGCTTTGTTCATTGTTGTATTCATTGTTGCAGTTCTCACTTTTGGAAGATTCCCAAAACACAGAGGGATACAGAGGTGGACACAAATGATTAGAAGATTAGACCCTATAGGATAGCACAGGAAATCCTGCCCTGATCCTGAAAACCACTCCTAAATTAGTGTTCAAAGAATATCTGGACAAAGGATCAGGTTGCTGTTTCAAGAACAGCTTGTTTGATAATACTCCTAAGGAAGGCTGTGGTGGCTATAATGGAATGTGACCATAATATGTCCTGGGGTTGCTCTGCCATGACCTGAATAACAACAGGAAATGCAGGCAGCAAGCTATTTGGAAAGGGTATTTATTAGTTTTCCCTCCTTCCCTTTTGCATAGGAGACCAAAAACTAACCAGACTTTCTAAATTCTTTGGTTCTATGTAAAAATCTCAGTGGTGTCTGCACATAAAGGAAATTAAGGGTCCTTTCTCTTCTTTTCTGTGGCTTAGACAAGAAAACTGGTAAAAATGGATTGGTTAGGCACAGCTCAGAAACCACCTTAAGCATAAAGAAAGGAAGGATACATACAAAATGATTCCCTGCTCTAGTAAAACATCAAGAAATGTTATTTGCACATTAAGGTCTGGAGCTCAAAAATTCTCCTAGCAGAGGAAAAAAACCCATAAAAAAACAGCATTTTCTAAAACAGAAACTGGATAGTGGTCAAAGCAGCTCATTCAAAAGGTGCTAGTGTTAGTTTGGAGCAATCTCCTGAAGATGGTGTTGGTTGATGCACCTCTTATAACACTAGCATCCTTGCATCATGGTGAGAGAGCCTTGGACGAAGCCATCGAAGAGGATGAACCTTTGGAAGTCAGGCCAGCCTATTGAGCTACTTGCAGGCAGGAATCCCAAAAGTGATGACTGCAACAGTGAATCTACTCAAACATCTATATTATATAGTAAGTTCTTAACAAAACTGTACTTTCAAGCATCACTATTGCCACAGAGGCTACCACCTTGAGAAACTGTTTAACAGAAAGCCTAGAGTACAAATGTGGATCTATGGAATGACAGACTAAAATGTCAGAAGCATGAATTTTTTGAGCCAGTTTTGGAAAGGTCTCACATGTATTCCAGGACCACATCCACAAAATGTAACCACTTTTGCCTTATGCAGGTTAAGCTTCCTGGACTGGCACCAAATGAAGAATCTTTTCCATTTGGCTGGTTAGGATTGTATTATATTTAGTTTTGTGCCTTTGCTCATAACTTTTACAAAGACCTCAGAGTATATGTGCCTCCTTGGAATCATTGTGAAATCATCCAAGCTGTCAGCATTTCAATAGGTAGGTTCAGGTATAAGAGGAATCTCCTTTGTTATGAGTCAGAAAGTCTGCATGCTGAAGAAGCACTTTTTATTTTCACCATGCCAGACTATTCAGCAGAGGGAACCTGTACTGCTTTGGCCAAAATGGTGGTATTAGAATAATTTTTCTCCTCTATTTTGACGATCAACCTAGAGATAAATGGTACTGAGGTTATTTAAAACCCTTTCTCAGCGAAGACTGAGGAGAAAAGCTCCAAACAATATGCTAGTTGTAAACAAGCAAGTACAAAAATAAAGTTAACAGAAGACTAAAAGTTGGAGACAAACTCTGAGGCGAAAGACGTTTGCAGCATACACTGGGTCATAATTGTATGCTCAACAAGAATGCTAATATGGAAACACTATTATAATACTGCAACATAATATTATTATAATACTGCAAAAAGGTGATGAAAGCAAAGGCCACAATAAGAGTATAGAATAGAATGGGGGAGGGTATAGTGTGCAGTGAGTACAAGTTAGAAAAAAAGTGCATTTACATCATGTGTAACAAACTACTCAATGTATGTTACACAGTCACAAATCCAACGTGAAATACTATTAAACAGGAAAGCAGATGATTGTAGCAAAGAGAAATGGAGAGAGGATTGCAGTACAAGCATGCAAACAATGGACAATAGCAACAAAGAGCGGTGAAAGACTGTTGTGAGGCAAATTAAAGAAACACAGAAAGTGGAACTGTGATATAGGAAGGGACAGTACAAAGCACAGATGGAAAGCTACATTGTTGGTGACAAATCCATGTAAGTAGCATTCTATTCTGAGAGGTGTGAGGATGACAAGAAAATGTTAATGATGGAATAGTTTTATAGGCCTTCTCAAGTGCAGGGAGCACTGGCAGAATCAAGATGACTTCAAGTGGAGTTGATGTAGACAGTTAAATTGTTGAAAGTTGTTAGTTTACCTCAATGCAAGGATTTTATTCCAAAGCTTTGACATACAGTAAGTGTAGAGAGCATCATACATCATATTGTGAGATACTTCTGATGGTAGTAGGAGTTTGACTTTAGAGGGGAGAGCTTTTATAAGTATATATATATATATATATATATATATATATATATGTATATATATATATATATATATATATATATATATTTTTTTTTTTTTTTAAACTACATTTTGTAAGGAAGTGGATGTGTTGTAATGATAGTGATATTATTGGCTACCTGTAATTGAGAATAATTGCACTAATGAGTTATGGATGGAAGGTTGGCAGCGAATTGGCCAATTTATTATAGCATTGTTCAAGTTTGTTTAGTCGGGTGGATGGAAGTTTATACATGTAGTGGAGGCATACAGAAGGGTGGATAGATAAGCAAAGGCTACTGTTTTTCTTCAGTCTGTCAGGAAAGTTTTTTTTTTTTTAAATAGGAGATCTAATTTTTGATTTTTTAAAAACTGGTTTGAATGCAGTTGCCAAATTTTAGCTTGTCTACATTGATTCCTAGAAGTTAAACGTGTAATTATGTCAATTGTAGTTTTATTGGATGATGTGGTAGAGAAGGAGGAGGATGTAAGATATGAGGGTTAAGGGTGAACTTTTTTAATGGGTATGAGTAATAAATGTGAAGCCTGCAACCATATTTCTGCATTTGAGAAAGCTAAATTTATTAGTCATTGCAGTTCCTGCAGTGTAGAGGCTGAAGGCATACGAGTGGTGTCATTGGCATATTGGACAATACTGGCAGGTTTACTGGCCAAGTTGAGATCATTAATAAATATGGTCAATAGGAGAAGACCTAAAATGGATCCTGTGACTGGGAGGAAGATGGAAAATTGATTTCACTTCACAGACTGGGATCAATTAAACTGTCAGCTGTGAAAAAGCAATAGCAAATGTGGACAGGTCAAAGTCTGTCTAGGAGTTAATGGTATCAAGGGCTTTGGATGAGTCCAAGAAAGTAACAAACTATATTACCTGCACTTTTGTTGATGTCTACCATGTTTAAGAAGCTAAGGCAGTGAATTTGCTGTGATAAGGCCTAAAGCCATACTAAATGTGGGACAGCAGGTTAGAGTCCAAAAGGTATTTATTTAGTTGTGAATAAATACATACAATTTTTTAGGACTTCTGACAGTGGGAAAATAATGGTACCTGGATGACAATTGAAGCATTCAACTGAATTGCCTCCCTTATGTAGGGGAAATGACTGGTGGGACATGGTATTCCTAGATGGATCTGCTACTGAAAATAGAGTAAGCGAGAGCATCAGCAATATTCAAGGCTGCAAATGTAGTAGGTTGAAGTTTAAGCAAATGTTTTTTAATTAGGGTGCTTCAGACAGTATTCAGAGTCAAGGTGGGGATGTGGTTGTTAGTAGTGGGGATATTTGGTGGACTGATAGGGGTGAAGCCACAGTGTGAATGAAATGTGTATTAAATTATGTAAACATTGGAAGAGCGTTGCACCACAGGTATTAGTATTTCATCTGAGTATTCAAAACTTGCTAAATGACAGCTTCAAAACAGCTTCAATAACAGGCTTTTACCATGTTGAATCCACAATATATGAAATATAGAGCTTTGCTGTTGTAAAAGTCAAGTGGCATTGTAATTTCACAGCTTTAAACCATGTGGATTCATAAAAACAGAAAAAATGAACATAAAAGTGAAGAACCCTTCTGATATAAACAATGGAGAAGCACTTTCAGCTTTTTCAAGCCTTCTTCAGATCCAAGTAGGTAAGCTGGGTTCAGTGTTTTAAAGTTGGTATCATCCAATGAAACACCTCAGTGAATGATGAATGTTAACCAATCAAGTTAGTCCATTGGTACACACCTCCATAGCTTGAAGTTAAAACTCTTTATTTAAAACTCTTTGTTTAAAACAACATGCCAGTTTGACGTTTCTAAGACAGACTCAGAAATATTTTCAGAAGAAATATTAGTAAAATCTTTTCAGTAGGTTCTGGTTAAAAGAACAAGCTCTGCATAAAAGCCAAGATTTGAGAGAAAAAAATACTAAATACTGTGGTGCAATGCTCTTCCAATATTTACATTGTTTTTGTTCTGCTGAGCGTTCTTTTCTGGATGTGTATTAAATTTGGATGCAGTACTTTGATTTGATTCACCTGGGAAAGAGTAGGGTTGGGTACTTCTACATGGTTGCAGAATATTTCTTAGGATTTTCCATTAGAGTCTGGAGTTATTTTAGTGGGTGTTTTGTTGATTATGGCAGTAAGCAGTCTTATTTGAGATGACATTGGATTTAGTAAAGTTTCTAAGTATTCTAAAAGTTTAGAGGTTTTTGATAGTTTTACCTGAAAGCCATATTTTCCATGTCTTAAATCACTCCTTCATTTGTTTCATACTTAGTGTAAGTCATGGTAGGACTTAACCTCTATTAAGGATGACAAGAAAATGTAGCTAAACTGTTGTGTGGTTTCAACTACAAGTTTTTAGGTAGTTCCAGTTGCAGAGTTTTAAGGTTGAATAAACATGTCCTTGTTAAAGGAGGATATGTTATAGGATAGGCCAAAGTGGTGGATTTTGGGTGTAGTGAATACTCCTAATAGCATATGGGGTAGGTGACTGCTCAATGTGATAGTATGGGTCACTCAGTGAGTGAAGTTATTCTGTTATGAGGTCAGGATCTAGCTAAGGACAGCCTCTTTATTGCCTATTTGCTCATATATGCTGGTAATATTAGAGTAAGAGGTTACATAGTGGTAATCAGTATTCAGGTGGCCTAAGATATTAGTTCAATAGGTGATTTGTGAGTGTACCCAGGACAGGATGGTTTTCAGTAAGAGAGACATTTTTGCCTGTGGGATATGGGTCTATGTTATATTACTTACTGCAGAAACAAATTGCAGAACATCAACATCAAGATCAAAACTATAACTATAAGAGATTGAAATATGCCAGTAGCTAGTTATCCAAGATTACAGTACTGCAGATAGTGCTTTTACCCTTTCCCAGCCATAGTGTGATCTTGGAGGTGGTATATATAATTGTCACAGGGCATGGGGGGCAGGCATTTTAGCAGTTTTTTCTAGATTTTTAAGCTTGTGGGATCAATGTTCTGCAAACAGTTAAACACAGATCCACAGGTTTTTATACACACACACAGAAGCTTTTGGTGAGAGTTGAGTTTCAGAAAGATGAGTATGTCAGCATTATTGAATTGGACTTTGTGAGGATAAAGTGACAGTTCAAAACTGTTGGGATACATAATGGTAACTCCTGCAGCTTGTTTTTGGCTTCTTTGCCAAGTCTGATGACACTTTATGCTGGGAAGAAATTCTTCATTACAGATAATGGATTTTAGCCATGCTTCTGTTACAGCAAGTAGCCTGGGGAATATGTAGCTATCTAGGCACAGAGAAAAGTAAGTTCATTGTGTACACTTCTGATACTGATATGCCATGAAAATGAATTGGTTGACTTGATGGTGTTTACTGGAGAAGGGCGATTTAGCGTTGCTGGAGGTAAATGGCATGGGTTAGGGTGTGCGCCCCCATATAGCTTTAGTACTGAACAATACAGAGTGATGTGGTCTGCATATATATTTTAAATTTGTACTTTCTGCTGTAAATAGCAGAAATTACTTTATTTGTCAGCTTTGGTTTACAGAAGTGGAGGTGTATAACACTAAATAGGTTGGTGGCGACTGTAGAAGTGAGTGTTGGTTTGATCTGTGGGTGACTATAATGTAGGGCTGAAATGTGCAAAGGTGGGGTAGGAATAACAGTAGGCTGTAGTATCAGCAACACTGAGTATGAGGAGAGTGCATTAGTACAGGGGTGGTATAAGTACAATTAGGAATTAGCTGGTGGTCAGTTCAAGCTTTAGAACACGACTGGAGTAAAAGTAAGAGTGGTAAGTATGGGGATGTGAGTTTGAAGTGAATACTGTGGCACTGGGTGGTGATAGAGATATTACTACACTGGGACTGAAAAATGACAGGTACAATAACTGGAAGAATGAGATAGAGTGCAGATGAGTATCTTAACCATGCTGAGTGGTTCAGCTGTCAGTAGAGTGGCTGAATTACCTAGGTTTATGAGGAGGTCAAAAGAGAAGGAAGGAGTTATGAGGATGTGACATCAGGGAGGAATGCTGAGATTAAGAAATAAGCATTAACTATATGATTTTTGGGGTTGACTCAAGCTATATTTTTATAATGGGAAGATGAAATTGATTTACAGAAAGAGTGTACTAAGATGAATGAGGTGCACTTGTACATGCTGAGCAATTTGTTGATCTTACAATAGGGGAGGATATGACCATCCACTGGAGTGTCAGGGGATGGAGGTGAGCAACGCAGGCCATACCCAAACTACCATTAGCCAAATCAGTATGCATTATGTGCACTTGCAGCTAGAAGAGATGATCATAACAGCCAGTTTCACTCAGATATAAAAACTAAAGTCCAAAATGAAGCTCCGAATCCAAGTTGCCACCAGGGAAATGCAGTATACAATAAACTGTTATTAAAGGAATGCCCAAAAACAGGGCAATGAAAAATTTTATTAATCCACACAAGCACTTTTGTCTCTGACGATTCAGAGACTTTATCAAGATGTAAGCCAAACAGGAAGCACACTATAAATCTAAGTTAATAGATCTAAGTATGGGGATTTTACTGTTGAGCATGAATTTTTTAATTTCATGTCTGAGTTAAGTGTATATGATATCCTGTATATGTTGTGTTTTCATTTAGTAGAATGGTAGTTGTTTTTTTCGACCTAGTCAGATTGTTTTTAAATATTTTAGTTTTTATCTAGCACATAATTCAATTAATCAATATAACTAGTAACTGGATAATGATTATGTGATGGGTTTTAAGTGATGTGACGGGAGGGTGGGGAGTGTATTTATAGTGTGCTTCCTGTTTGGCCTACATCTTGATAAAGTCTCTGAATCGTCAGAGACAAAAGCACTTGTGTGGATTACAAAATGTTTTCATTGCCGTGTTTTTGGGCATTCTTTTAGTAACAGTTTGTTGTATACTGCATTTCCATGGTAGCAACTTGGGTTCAGAGCTTCATTTTAGACGTTGGTTCATGTTTTTGCGTTTTTTGCTGTGCAGATATAAAAGCTGTACTGCTTTACTAAGCTCTTGCATTGCGAAACATGTACAGGTTAATATATTAAGCATCACTAGTTAGTCTTTTGCTCCCTTAACTAAGGATAAAGAAAGAAAAAAAATAGCACAAATAAGGGTACACTGTGAGACAGAACACAGTCTTGAAATTAAAAGGAAATGGAGAAAGTTGGGCATCCTGTTATGTTTACAAGTTGGCAGAATTGTCAACCAGAGCAACAGCTGCAATGCTCGATCGCACTGAATTTGTTGTATCAGCTTGTTGCCTTACACATTTTTTTAAAAAGAGTTTATCACAGAGGTCAGATAGTTGGAAGCAATGAAGTTGATACCAAGTTTGGTCCATCTGCTTGAGAAGAAGGTGCTGTTCAATGGTGGTTTATTTTCTTAGCAGAGGGGGTGGTACAGAAGCCAACAGCATCGGAATGCATAAAGAAATGAATCTGTCCAATTAAGGGAGAAGTCATCTACTTTCTCAGCTTCTGGAGTTGTTGTCCTGCAGAACTGTCTCAGTTGCCTGTTCAGATGAGAAGTAAATAGCTCTTTTTCTAGGTCACCTCACATCCTGGACAGATTCAGAGAGACATCTCTGTTTAGCATCCATTCATGGGGGACTGCTTATCCTGTCTGCCAGAATATTTAGTTGAAAGGGAATGTAGGTTAAGGTTAATGTCATGACTGTCTCTGCAGCTATCTCCCAAGCTAGAATGGCCAGCCTGCACAGCAGGTGTGAAGAAGTTCTTCTTTACTTAGGTTCATAGGTTCATACTAGGCTATCTGCCCAAGGGCATTTATAAGCCTAGCCCATAGTTATGTGGCTTTCGCCACCCCTTTAGTTTGAATAAAAACTATGCCTATCATTTTTCTGTGCCTCTGTCAAGCAGTGACACTGAAGTAATCCCTGGGGTATATCTGCGATCTCCCATCCATTGGTCAAGATTCCTCTTGAACAAGGCCAGCGAGGTGCTCCGCCTCACATGTACCGGGATTTTGTTCCACAGCATAGGGAGCCTCTGGGTGATGAATCTGTCCCTCCAGCACGTTCTATTTATAACCGTGTCAAGGTTTAAGTCTCCCGCCCTTGTGGTTCTGAGGGATCTAGATTTTTTGAGGTGAAGCATATTTATCAAATCTGGGTTTGACATGGCCTTATATGTCAGGCACAGGTCACCTCTGAGCAAGCGGTATGAGACTGAATAAAGCTGGAGTTCTTTCAGTCGGGCAGCATAAGACATATTTTTGAGACCCTTTATCCTTTTGGTGAGGAACTTTTGGGGCCTTTCAAGCTGCATCAGGTGTCTGGTCAGATACATTCTGAACGGGGCATTGTACTCAATCATAGGTCTAATGAGTGATGAGTACAGGGGGACGATGACCTCCCTTGATCTAGATGTGAATCCCTTCATGATCAGGTGGGCGATATAGAAGGTTTTCCTAACTACTTTAGCAACATGAGTGTCAAACGAAAGACTACTGTCAACTTGGGTCCCCAGATCCCTGATGACTTTTTCTGTGCTCAGTGGATTGTCACCTATATGGTAGCTAGGGGTAACCTTGTTTTTCCGAAGGGTATGACTATGCATTTTGTGGCGTTTAACTTCAGGCCATGGCTCTGGCACCAGTTATCCGTTTCTGTGAGGCCCTTCTGGAGGATATCTGTGTCAGATGTGTTTTCGACTATGGCGCCCAGTTTGCAGTCATCTGCAAACTTTGTCAGCCATAACCCTCCTGTGTTTGCTTTTACTTCAGAAAAGTAGATGCCGAACAAGAGTGGACCCAGGACTGAGCCCTGTGGGACACCACTTGTGACAGGCTTTGAGTCTGACATGGCTCCAGCAACTCTGACCCTGTGGGTTCTGTCGCTAGCCAGTTTGCAACCCATCTTGTGATGTATGGGTTTACATTCAAGCTGATGAGTTTTTCGATGATACCTGAGTGGGGTATTGTGTCAAGGCCTTTGCCAGGTCGAGGTAGGCTGTATGGACTGCCTTTCCTCATCAATGGCCTTGGTGACTGTCTCGAAAAAGTCAACCAAGTTTAAGAGGCAGGATCTGCCTTTGACAAAGCCAAACTGGGTTGGATCCAAAGTCTGCAAGTTCCCTATGTCTTTATTTATGAGTTCCATTATGATCCTCTCCATGGCTTTGCAGATAAGGCTTGTCAAGCTAATGGGGCGGTAATTTCCAGGGTCTGTGGAGGCACCGCCCTTATGAAGTGGGACCACAGTCGCGTCGCCACTCCTTGGGTACGTATCCTGAGGTGAGGCTAAGATTAAACAGCTGTCCTAACTGTGGGTTTAATTCCTCGTTGAGTTCATGAAGCACACAGCCGGGACACCATCCGTCCCATGGATGCTGTGTTTTTGCCTTAGTGAGGGCAGTTCTCACCTGGGCATTGGTGATGTTTGGGGGGCTACAATCCTCTGGAATAGATATCTCTCCTTTTGGGGGGGAGGGTGGGGAGAAGTTTGCACTGAACCTGTCAGCCAGTATGTTAGCAATGTGTGTAGGTTCAGTAATTTTCACATCATTTTGAACTAATTCTGAGCATATCTGGGAGTTTCCTCCTAGGTTTCTAACATAGCTAAAGAAGGCCTTATGATTGTCTTTAGAGTCCTTGGCGATTTTTCTCTCAAAATTTGCCTTGGATGATTTTATGAGAGCTCTTAGTTTTTTACTTATAATGATCAAAGGTGTCTTACCTTTCAAGGATTTTGCTCTATCTTGTAGTAGCTTCCTCCTTTTGTTGTAGAGCTTGTTTATGGCTGGGGTCCACCAGACTGGATGCTTGCCTTTGGTACAGAGAGTCTTAGTTTTGTTTGGGATTGCCTGATCCATGCAGTCCTGTAGGTGCTGGTAGAAGGCATTTGTAAGTGAACTCAAACCCTGTACCTTGTGTTTGTAAAGCAAACACCTTAACCATTAGGCCACCCTCCCAACTTGTACTGTATTGTGCTAATAGCTGCCCTTGCCTAGAGAACTCCCCCAATCACACATTTACGGTACAGGTGAAAGTCCTCAGGAGAATGATAACTGCCTCCATCTCTTATGTTTATGAATTTTCTTCTTATCCTACCCTCCTAAGCTCCTCAAACTTGAAGTGGTCCCACATGAACCCCTAAGTTAGGTTTCAGCAATCTGTGGTGAAAGTCATTGCAGGCTGGGGTGCTTTGAAGGTTATCCTCCTGGTTCTGACTGCACTGTTGTATTCACCACATAATCTCCTTTGTCATTCATGGGAAGAATGGGATGTTGATCTCTAATAAATGAGTATGCAGACACCATCAGTTTCTCAAGTACCATGCTTCCTCATGCAGGTGAGGAAGAGCACCACTTAGGATAAGGATATCACATATCCTAGCAGCCTGAGAAACCTCTTGAGCTGAAATTTTCTTTTTCTGCAAAATGTT
The DNA here is from genome assembly GCF_019279795.1 of Protopterus annectens. Classification (NCBI taxonomy): domain Eukaryota; kingdom Metazoa; phylum Chordata; order Ceratodontiformes; family Protopteridae; genus Protopterus; species Protopterus annectens. Next base: position 1,084,109,616 of record NC_056744.1, on the reverse strand, counting down.
TCAGAAATATAGCATCAGATGAGGCACTTTGCCCCCCTGAAGGATATCCTCAGGGTGGCATCCATAGGAGTCCACAAAAAGACCAGTTTCTTTGACAGTGCCAGGCTTGATTTTGCTCTACTGATAGCAAGCTCCCAACACTTGAAGCAATTTAGGATGAATTCCTAAGTTCTCAGAATACACATTTAGAGAATTTGCTAGGATAATATATTCAGCTATTTAGGATTAAATATGGATGCCTTTTGTCCTGCAACAGCTAATTACTGTAGCAAGCCATTTTGTAAAGACTCTGGGTGCAGCAGACAATCCAAAGGGTAAAGATGTGAATTGGAAATGACTGATCCTGCTGCATATCTGAGATATCAATGGCCTTTGTTAATGTGGATATGAAGGTGCAAGTTCTTTAGGTTCACTGATCGAAAGGCCTGAACTGAATGAGTGGTACCAGACTTTGCAGAGTTAACATTTTGAATTTAAACTCACAGGAACTTGTATAAAGAGAAAGATCTAGGATAGGTCTGCATGTTTCTTCTTTTCTTGGAGTTAGGTATATCCTGAGTAAACTCTTTCGCCATCTCCAGTTGGGATCTTCTCTATGGCCCTAGACTTCAACATTTCTTTGAGGATAGCACAGATTAGGCTCACCTTATCCATGGGGATTGTCAGAATGCCAATGCACTTTGGAATCTTTTTGTGGAACTGTAATTTGTAACTTTTTCTTAGAATGTTTAGCATCTAGGAACCACTAGCCATGTTTTCCCATTTTACAAAAAAGACTAAGCATACTTCAACGGAGAGAAGAACCACTTGGGGGGAGGGTGGGTGACGCTGAGCTGTGGACGACTTGGTAGAACAAAGGGAGAGGGCAGCCTGGCTGAGTCACAGATGATCCATCTGGATATTTTATCACCAAGGGCTACCAGGCTTGCTATTCTCTTTTAAACATGCCTTTTTATCCCTTTATAAGACCTGCCATTTTCCTGCTTAGGGTGTAAGGGTCAGGTTTTGACAAAGTATTCTCTGCTAAACTTAGGAACTTGGGCCTGACAGACTGTACAGTCTTTCCCTTTTCCTCTAAGTTTTTTTAAAACTCCTTGAGTAGAAGTTCCAAACAGGAGACCCTTGTCCAGAGGAGCATCAAGTAGCTCCATCTTCACATGGTCTGGATAGGGTATTGCCCTCAGCAATGCACATCTCTGAATAGCAGACCTGTACCAGCTTCCCTGCATGATGTATCCACTGCATACCAGACACATTTCTTTGTATATCTGGCAGCCTGAGGAAAAAAAGGTTTCAAAGAACAAGCATCTCCTTTTGCACTTCCTTATCCTTTATCCCCCCTCTGCCTTAGCCATCATCTTCTGCAACAGGGACTGTTGGTAGGAAAGCATGTGGAGCTGGCAGTTCAAGGTTTTGAAACAGAGGATAGCAGACATAAATTTCCCCCCAGATTTTGTGAGTATTCTACTTTCCCTGCCATGGAAAATAATATTTCTGGATGAAGAGGAGGTTGTTTCCATGTTGGAATCCAAGAGGTGGATCACCCAAATAATTTTTTTAGAACAGAACTTGTGGATCTGTGGCTATAAAAGCAGTCAGGATACCTTACAGCACTAGGAAGTTTAGCTCCATATGTGCATTTATAAACACATCCTCCAGGACATCTAGCACTGGAGAACAGCTAGTGCTCTACATCTGAGCTGAGCCTCTGAATATTCTTTATTTTCTCACTAAAGAACTTTCTTCATTCTATAAATGTTGTCTCTAAAGGAGAACTCCTGTGACTGAAAAGCAGCAGAAAAGGTGCCCCTCAGTGTTTGATTCATTCAGAAGGGATCTGACCCACATAAGCCTGCCCATTTTCCTCTGAATCACGGGAGTCAGAATCCTCAAGTGAAATGTTCCACCTTTCTCCTTTTTGTCCTTGTCAACTCTGATACTTCTAAATTTGTACTTTTGTGTTTCAAGACAGACAGAAACTTCACCCAATTCAAGAAATGAGAACGTGAAAGCCTTACAAATGGAAGGTGCTGACGTACTGCAGGGTCTAAGATGAAACAAACTGGCTGGTACCAGTTTGGTTTTCAGTGTCTTGTGACTCGTGATTTCAGAAACATCCATCTTGAGGGCTTTGGGACATGTTGGGTACCAAGACCTCAAGCTAGTCTCAGGGAACCCTTATTACATACTAAAATCCTGGGGATCCTATCTTCCCCTCCTGTAATGAGGATTCGGGCAACCAAAACAAGTCTTTAGACTCGGGTGACAGCAGAGATATTGGTCTGTGAAAATATGCAAGATGCTGATGACTGTGGCAGGCAGCATAATGGTCACGCTAGAGGCCTTGCCCATAACAGACACAAAGTAGGGGGATGCAAAAGAACTACTCTGCACTCAGAGTTGCTGGACTGATGGAGGACATAATCATACAATGGGACATCCTCAAAGATTCTCCCTGTGTCTCTTACCAGAGTTTTTTCTAGCAGATGGTTCTCAGAAGCCTTGGCTAATGCCATGGCAGCACAAAACTACATATGACCATTTTTTGCCTGCAAATTTCTGGAGTGGTGCCTTCTTTGGATTTGGATTGTCATCATGGTGAGACTGCCACAATGCAGATAGGAGTCTGCTACATACTCTGGGTGGAGACAAAATAAGAACAGGTTATGTTTCCTGCATACAACTTGCTCATCTTAACAAAAACTTCTTAATTATAACCAGGCAGCAAAAGAAGATTTCATAACACCACCACGGCAGTTCACCACCGCAGTAATTCAATCCTTCAAATTTCTAAAACTCCAAGATGTACGAAAAATAGTTAAAAACAAGTGATTTATTAAAAGAAACAAAAGCTAACATAAAAAGAAAAAAAATGTCCGATAAGAGCTTTTGGCTATTTAGCCTTCTTCAGATCGTAAAGCTTTCTTCAGTTTTAGCATTTAAAAAGGAAAACCTGACCAATCATTCATCCACTTCCGACTTCATAATCAAGCTGTTAACCAATAACTGATGCAGTAATGTTGTTTCCTTATTGGAGGAAAAACAGTAATATCAGCCAAAAAGGCCGAGATATGCTTCCTTATTCATCCACCAAAACCAATCCGGCGATGAAAATACTTGGCAATCACTGTTGTTTTCCTGGTTGTACCTTCTCTATCATAGGTCCATAGAAATGTCAACTGATTGGATAGAAACGGAGTTGTCAACCAAGGTATTGGCTAGAAGCACTACATTTACCATTACTATAGCCAACCAGTTGGAAGAAACTCTTCACCAGTCACTACTATTCTCCTTTATGCGTCTTATCCATCATTGGTCCAAAAGGGCCGTTACATAGCATGAATCTCCAGTTATATTAGAGCATCATTAATAGGTAAACGGCGAAGCTGAAAATCAAGTGCCATTCCTGTCACCCATACATCCTTTGCATTTTTTAGTACAGGTCCATCACAGCCATAAAAGCTGTTATTCAATCATTGGAAAAAAGTAAATCTAAATGACCAAACTAAAAAGTTTGTGTTATACTTCGTAAAATCTTTTTAGTCAGTAACCGATGGAATAGCGAAGTTGTATGTTGAACCTCAATGAGAGTGAACTCTCATACAAATGTATACCCAATCAAATGACAACATTAGAAAGCCAATGATCACTCTTGCTCCTCATATGCCTCGTCTTAACACTGGCTTATAATAGCTGTTGGGACAATACTTATCCAATGATGGTTTAGGTGATGTTCATTAATATGATACGCAGTTTAACAGCCAGAAAAAGGATGTATTTACTTTTATTCTTCATAGTCTCTCCTATATAATAATCGGAGCTGTAAAATTGATCAGCGCAGTACTATGATGGTCATTAAATAAGACACTGCTCTAATAATAACCAGTATTCTAACAATATTAAAGGAATTGTAAAAAGATTAGTAATTAGGTTCATGGAGTCGTGGCGCAGGGACCAACGTTTTGCCACAAGACCAGAAAAAATTTTAAACAGTTATTAGAAGGAGAGGTTGCCCAGGTAGGAAATAAGGGGACCACCTCTTGTGGCTGTTGCAAACATTGTAGGTATATAGTAAAAGAAAAAAGTATTGTGTTGGCCACCACACTTGAGTAGGGTTGATTTTGTTTATGGTAATTCTGGAACATGTAAAATAGTTTACTTAGCTAGGTGTGAAAATTGTACAGCCTTCTGCATAGGAAAAACTAAGGGGGCATTAAAAATAAAAATTTACAAACATTTATACGACAAAGATAAAAAGAAAGATTCAAATGCCCTATACAGACATTCTATTGTATATAAAAATGTTAAATATTTTACCTTTGGCATCTTGGAGAGAGTGAACATTAACCCTAGGGGTGGAGATTGGACTTGAATTTTAGAAGTATGTTTTTTAACAAAAAAAATGGACTTAAAATTTGCTAACAGAATCTTGTTACATATATATATATATATATATATATATATATATATATATGAAAAATGAATTTTTTTAAAAATATTGTTAATGAGCAAAAGTGCGGTTGTTTAAGAAAGTAGAAAATTGATTGATAGTCGATTGAAACAAATTATGTTGCAAAGTATAAAAGGAAAGAAGGAATATGGGTATTATATTTGATGAAGCGTCTCTTTTGGAGACGAAAGTGCTTATAACTTGTGTGGAATTATATTTTTAATAATTTTTTTACACTGGTTCATCCTGCTGGTTTGGAACATTTTCATTGGTATTGCTTATGTAGAACATGTTGTTTTGGCCTTGTATCCTTTTAGTAGGGTATCTCTGTGAGTGTTCCAGTTGTTGCATGTGTCTGTTCAGATACATGCCAAAGGGAGCATTATATTTAATGATTGGCCTAATGAGGACTACGTAAAGGGGGACAATGACAACTTATGACATCTTAACCTTCTTCTTTCAGCTTTTCCCGGTTAGGGGTTGCCACAGCGGAACTCCGGTCTGCTAATGATTGGTAGTCGATTTTTATGGTGCCAAGGTACCAGCCCGACGCCCAACCTTCAACGAAGGCACGCCCATTCACGCATGTCTTTCGAATGTCATTCAACCACAGGGAGGACATGCAGACTCCACACAGAAGGTGCTCCAGCCGAGAATCGAACGGGAGAACCTTTTGCTGTGAGGCGACAACGCTACCGCTGCACCACTGCAACTTCTAACTCTACATCTTACTATTTATTAGCTGTGTAATACAGAAGGACTTTCTTACAACAGTTGACATAAGTTCCCGAATGCCAAACAACTGAGTCAACTATTAGGGGCATACTGTCAATTACATTGTTGAACTACCATTAAACTCTTGCCAGTGAATAAAGGTCTGATAGAGTTCCTGGGCAGGGATGACTTTGCCACAGGGCTCTTGCCTAGCCTGGGAATGCACATCTTCCATCTCCCCAAAATTAATGGGCCAAATGGATACCAGTAGATGAGCCACTGGGCAAGGTCCTAACGGAAGTAAAAACAACAAACATTCTGCAATACTGTGCACAAACTGCAGGACTCAAGGCTGCAGACAAGTGTTTGAGGAAGCAAAGAATTCAAGCAGAAGGGCAACTTCAGAAGCTGAAAGGGATTTGGGAGAAGGACAGGGTAACAAATACTTTGATATATACTAGACAAAAGGAAGGGAAGCGAAGGGGGGACACCTGTTCATGTTCAGCAAAGATGGGAATGAGGTCATGGAAGATCAGGAAAAAGGGATACTGAAAGTATATTACTTTTCAATCTTTAAAAAGAAAGGCAAGGGAGGGGTCCCAATGAAGGAGGGTGGAAGTGACTCAAGAGATCAGTGAATGGAGGGGCTTGACAGACAATGGACTTCCTTACTGAAGGATGAGGCATAGGAAGCAGGTGAACTGCCTATGGTCCTCAGTAATCTGGTCATTGTACTAACAGATAACCTAACCAAAGTTTTCCACAGATGACTGTCTGCTGTGCAAGTGATGGTGGTCTGCAAGAGAGCAGCTGCTTTACATTTGCACAAGAGAGAGTACGAAAAGTCCAACGAACAAGCCTGTCAACATCAATGGAAGAGTCATGGAGAAAATTAGGACAGATAAGCGGATTACATTCTTAAAGGAAACCACTTGACATAGGTTCATGGTCACAAGTAGCCATCAGACAAATCTGGCTCAGTTTTATGACAGCATTACAGAAGAATTTGACAAGACATACTGATTGATGTAATCTACCTTTACTTCAACAAGGCCTATGACTCAGTCCTACACAGGAAGCTACTAGGAAAACCGGAGGGGTTTGGGCTAGAATCAATAAAGAACTGGATTGCTGCATTATACAACAGGACACAGAGTAGTGATAAGAAGGAGAAAATCATGAATAAAAGGAGTCAGTCTTGGACCCAGTACTCTAAAGTATGCTCACTTCAGACATAGGCAACTGAAAAGAGAATACAACTAACCGTTTTGTAGATTATACAAAGTTAAGGTCATCAGTGAATGAAGGAGGGAAGAGTCATATTAAGTATTTGGAAAAGCTGATCAATTGGAATAAAACATTACATAAGAGGTTCAAATATAGACAAATGTAAATCATTATACCTGGGACAAAGTGACCCTGGCATGAAATATTAGCCTGGAGAGTGGAACTGAAGGCGAGAGAGTAACAAAAGGATTTGACACTGCCAAATCAGAAGTAAAATTTATGCTATACTGGATGCTTGCCAGGCTACACTTGGGAGTATAGCATGCAATTCTGGATACCATACAATGAGATGTATCAAACTGTTGGAATGAATCCAGAGGAAAGCCACCAGAAGGGTTCTTGGAATGAAAGGAAAAATACAGTTTTGTATGCAACTTACCATAATAGCAGAAGCCTGAGTGTGGTCACTATTGCACCATAAAGAATAGTGTAAAATTTTAAACCATAACCGCTGATGTCCTCCTCTTCCATGTTGAAGTATTCATCACCTTTGAGTTATCCTCTGCTTAGCTACCCAAATGTATTGCCAGTATATAAAAGCTATAGTCATTGTGAGGTACGTGGGATGTCTGATATTGGCTTTATGGTACATGGGCCAGAAAAGTGCCATCTGCACATACCTTTCCTCAGAACTGGACACCAAGTCAGACCCCAGTCCCAGTGTAGCTGCACAAGTCCTGTTTCATCCAACAAAGCATTTTTTACACATATATAAAAGGGGGTAGTGGTGGGATAGAATACTGCAACATGGAAGAGAAGGACATCTATGGTTATGGTAAGATTTTACACAACTATTCTACATCCTTCTATTCCCATGTTGCAGTATTCATCACCTTTGGTTCAGTGCCGAAGCTCAAAGGGAAGAAGAGGAGGGTGGTATGGAACTGCTTTCCAAGAATCCATACAGGATTACAGTGGCAAAACCTATTCTAGATCTGGAAATAGGGTCAGTGTTTGGTGAAGGTATGGACTGATGTCCAGGTTGCTGCCTCTACAATGGAAGCTGTGTCCAGCCCTTTGAAGAAGGCTCCAGAAGAGGCCATGCTCAAGTGGAGTGGGCTTTAATTTTTGAACTTAAATGTTTGCCATGGTGGGAGTAACAGAAGGAGATGGCCCTGGAAATCCAGGCAGAAATGATCAATTTTGTCACCCCTTTCCACAGAGCTCTGGGATGAAAGGGACAAAGAATTGTTCTGATCTCCTAAGGTACTTGATCTTGTCAAAGTAGAATCTTAGTTGTCTGTGAACATCAAGGGAATGCAGGGCTCTCTCATAGGTTCATAGGTTGGTACTAGGCTATCGGCCCTAGGGCATATACAAGCCTAACCATAACAATTTCCTGGGTATTTCTTCCCACACTATTTACTTTCCTGAACCTCTGTCTAGCAAGGCGACTGATGTAATCCCAGGGGTGAATTTCCTTTCTCCCATCCAACTGTCAAGGTTCCTTTTGAAGAGGGCCAAAGAGGTGCTCTGCTTGACATGTATGGGCAGTCTATCCCAGAGTCTGGGGAGTCTCTGGGTCAGGAACCTATCCCTCCAGCATGTTTTGTTCATTGTGATGAGCAAGGTTTAAATCCCTGGAGTGTGCGGCTCTGACGGATTGGGATTTCTTTAAGTGTAGCATGTCCAACAGCTCTGGGTTTGACATGGCCTTGTATGTTAAGCAGAGATTGCCTGTGAGTAGACGATATGTGACAGAGTATAGCTGGAGTTTTTTAAGGTGGTCAGTGTAGGGCAGCTGCTTTAGGCCTGTGCTTCTTTTAGTGAGGTATTTCTGTGGCCTTTCCAGTTGTTGTAGATGTCTTGAGAAGTACATACCAAACGGGGCGTTGTATTCTATAATGGGTCTAAAGAGGGATGAATACAGTGAGACAATGACCTTTTTTATGGATGAAAAGCCCTTAGTAATGAGGTGTGCCACATACAAGAATTTCATGACTTTTGTGGTGATGTGGTTATCGAAGGTGAGACCACTGTCTACCTGTGTCCCCAAGTCTCTTATCACACTTTCGGTGTTTAGTGTACTGCCACCTATGTGGTAATTCACGGGTACGTTTTTTCCCAAAGGGGATAACTACATTCCTTGACATTGAGCTTGAGCCCATGGCTCTGGCACCAAGCATCTGTTTCTGTAAGGACCTTTTGTAGAGTACCCACATCATTCAGGGATTCAATAATGGCTCCAAGTTTGCAGTCATCTGCAAACTTTGTTAGCCAGAGTCCCTTAGTGTTGGCCTGTACTTCAGAGAAGTAGATACCAAACAAGAGCTGTCCCAGGACTGAACCCTGAGGTACTCCATTTGTCACTTGCCTGGAGCTGGATTTGGAGTCGGCTACTTTTACAGTGTGGGTTCTGTCAGTAAGCCAGATGGCAACCCATTGAGTGACGTAGGGATTAATGCCCAGCTTAGTAAGTCTATATATGATTCCAGAGTGGGGGGTGGTGTCAAAGGCCTTGGCGAGGTCCACATAGGCTGTGTGGAGCGCCTTACCCTCATCCACAGCTCTGAAGACTGATCTGAAGAAGTCAGTCAGGTTCAGGAGACAAGATTGGCCTTTCACGAACCCAAACTGGGTGGGGTCCAGTGTTTGAAGGTTGCCAATGTCTTTGTTAATAAGTTCCATAATAATACGTTCCATGGCCTTGCAGATCAGGCTAGTCAGACTGATGGGGCGGTAGTTCCTGGGATCTAAGGTGGATCCCCCCTTGTGGAGTGGAATAACTGTAGCTGTGCGCCACTCAGTGGGCATGAAGCCTGAGGTGAGGCTATGATTAAACACTGTCATTCTGAGAATGTGGAAAAAAGGTGGATGCATTGGTTCAGGGACAGCTGCTTTACCACTTTAGGCATAAAGGACAGGTTGGTCCTTATGGTCACTCTATCCTTGTCGAAGATTAGAAAAGTTGGGGTTCAGACACTCTCCTGGCTGATGTTAGGACCACCGAAAAAAAAAGTTTTCCAAGTGCAATATTTCAGAGAGTCTCTAGGTGCTGGCTCAAAAGGAACCACTGTGAGCTTCTCCAAGACATACTTCAGGTCCCAGGGTGGTGGAACTGGTTTCCTGAGGGTCTAAGATTACATTGGAAGCCACGAAGCAAGAGGAGGGTCAAGAGGCAGACAAGCCAAAATGGCAGCTAGGTGGGCCTTAACAGAAGAATATGCCAGCGCTGCTTGCACAAATTTACACAGGTAAGACAGCACTAAAGGGACCTCTACTTGAAATGGGTCTAGCTGTCTTTGAAGACATCAAATGGAGAATCTTTTCCATTTGGAAAATTAAGATCTCCTAGTATTGGGTTTCCTGACCTCCTGCAGGACACTAAGCAAGTCCTCAGTGTAAAGGTGTCTGAAAGGGATTGAAACTTTATCACCCACAGGGTTAGGTTCAGAGATTCCAAGTGGGGATGGATCAGGGATCCCTTGTCCTGTGTGAGGAGGTGACTTGTGGTGATTGCTCCTGGGTAAATGCAGAAGGAGGGGGAAACAATGCTGCCTTGGCCAAAAGGGAGTCACCAACAAGATTTCTGGCTTGTTCTGCTGAATTTTCAACAGGACTTTTTGTAAGAGTGTGAAGGGGGAAATGCAGAGAGAACATCCCCTTCCATGAGATGGAAGAGGAGTTTGTTGCCCTGCTTGGGGGCTGGGTACCCTGGTACAAAATTGTGGAAGCTGTCTGTTCAGAGGGGAAACAAGCAAATCTATTTGTGGTGTACCCCACTTGTGGACCATGTCCAGGAACACATCCCTATGTGACATCCATTCATGGGATTGGGACATGGATTTGCTCAAGGTGTCTGGCTGAATGTTCCTGGCTGAAGGGATGTAGACCGCGCTTGCAGGGTGAGTCCATGCTGGACCGCCAGTTCCCAGGCCTAGAGTGCAAGTCTGTATAGCAAGTAAGATTTTGACCCCCCCCCCCATTTGTTCACATACCAGAGAACTGTAGTGTTGTCTGTGAACAACTTCAGGGGGGCCTTGCTTCAAAATGTGTTGGAAGGCCCTCAAAGCAAAGATGATGGCCCTCATCTCCCTGATGTTGATGGGCTCCTTCTTGAATGTGGCTGTCCTGATCCCTTGCACCTTCAGGCAGTCCATAGCAGCTCCCCAACCCAGGTCTGATGCATCTGTGTACATCTCCTGGACTGGAGTGAGGGTTTGTAAGAGGAATCCTGGGTTGAGAGAGACTTGATCTCTGTCCACCAAAGGATCTCCTTTCTTAGGCATGGCAGGAAAGGAATGGTATGGTCCAACAGGTGAGAGTGTTGGGTCCATGTGGACCTCGGGTACCACTGAAGTTTCCTCATGTGGAGTCTTGCCAGTGGCAACACTGGTATATAGTAGAGGAGCCTGAGATATCGTCTTGCTGTCATAAGTGGTGTAGAGAACAGATATCAGGTATTGCCTCAGGCTTTCCACCTTTTGGGGCAGAACGAATGCCCTCATAATATCTGTCCTGATTCTGCACCCCAAGAAAACTTGGTCCTGGGAAGGGTTTTGATTGGACTTGGAGAAATTGCTGTTGAACCCCAGAGACTGCACAACATAAATGACTTTTTGGAGGTGGATGTGTAGGGAAGTGTTACAAACCTGCCTGGATCAGGAGGTTGCCCAGGCATGGAAAAATGCAAAGGGTCTATGTTAAATCATTCAACGCTTAAAAAAGCGAACAATGATTTATCAAACCAATGTAAGTGAAAGCTTACAATCTCAAATGCTTAGAACAGTGATTTTTTTCCATGGGAAAAAAATTGCTGTTCCACAAAAGAAAAAAAAAATGTAAAATATTACATAAAGTGGGGGGCTTCACCCCCACACCCCCGTTGTGTGGGGCTGTGCTGCCCACACCCCCCCTACTTAAATATACTCCGAGATGGCACTACAGTCATGAAAACGGCAAAGTAATGGAAGCGGCCAAGCGATTTCTTTCCCAGGGAATGAATTCACGTATATGCCATTTCGCTATTTTGCCTTTTTGTGCTTTCAAGTTCAATCAAGACCCATTCGAAAGAATGCATTTTTGATCATTTAATAGGAACCAAAATGTAAATCCCTTGGACCCTTCAACAGGCTACCAATGGAGCCAGGCACTTGGTGAATACCCTTGGAGCAGTAGGTAGTCCAAAAAGCAAAGCAGAAAACTGAAAAACCGAGGAACCCACAGAGAAATGTAAATACTTCCTGTAAGTGAGCCTTATGGGGATATGCAAGTATGCATCTCCGTTGTCCAAGGTGGACAGAAATGCCTGAGGCATTAGCAAGGGGAAAAGAGTCTGGAGTGCAATCATGCGAAATATGGGTACTTGCAGAAAAAGGTTGAGGTGGAAGAGATCCAAGGTGGGTCTCCATGGGCAGTCTTTCCTCGGGACTAGGAAGTCTGGAGTAAAAACCCTTTCCTTTTTCTGACAGAGGGACAGGTTGTATAGTCCCTTGTAAGAGGAGGCCATCTAAGACGGTCTGGAAAAGGGTAGTTAGCCCTTTGGTGGCTGTGGGATGCTTCTTAAGGAGGGAGAAATAACCCAAGTCATGAAGTAAACCCTTTTCTATAATTGACAAGACCCACTTGCCTGAGGTAATGCTTTGCCAGACAGGAAGACTGAGTGAGTCTTTGGGATATGGGAATGAAATCTGGAGAGAGTGTAGAAGAGAAGGCATCCTGAAATTGAGGTTTCTGAACAGGAGTTTGAGCAAGCCTGGGTGGAGGCTATTGTTTCCTGGAGGTCTTTTTGCTCCTAAAATGAGGGGTAGGAGCAGAATGTTTCCTGATTAACTGTGTCTTGATAGGATAATTCCTATGAAATTTTGGGATTGGAGACGCAAACAAATGTTTTAAGTCTTGCAATTCCTTCCCCTTTTGTTGAAGGGTTTTGAAAAGCTCTGCCACTTTGACCCCAAAAAGGGCAGAATTGCCCAGGGGAGCATCTAGACGTTGATGCCTGATGTTGTCAGGTAAAGGTTGGAGTCTCAGCCAAGAGTACCTTCCCAGCACTGAGGCAGAAACTGCAGATCTGGCTGAGGCCTCTGCAGCATCATAGCTGCATCTGATAGAATGTCTTGTTACTAGAGGACAGGGAATTAAGATTAGACATTTGAGCCTTAGAAGGTGAGTTTGGGAGATCAGCTTCAAGTTTAGAAACCCAAGTCAAAAGGGCCAGGGCATACTTAGACATGTGAGTCTGGTAGTTGACAGCCCTGAAAGTCAAAGTGGCAGAAGTGTATACCTTATTTCCAATATGTTCTATAGTCTTGCTGTCCTTGTCAGTAGGAAGGCCAGAGGTGGAAGGTAGCAATCTAGAGGGCTTGCCTGCAGAGACTGAAACAGTGTCATGGTCTGCAACAGGGTACTTTATCAGAAATTTGGCCCATTTTGGGTTTTTATAAAATGATTAGGCCTTCTAGAGGCTGGTGGTTGGGATTTATGCTTTTTAGATGCTGTATTGAAATTGTTTAAAAAGGCTGGCAAGACTGGAGGAATGGCAGAAGGTGAAGGAGTGTCCATTTGTAAGAGTTCATAATACCTCTTTTGGACATCAGACATCTCAGTGGAATCCCATTTAAAGAACTCCCTCATTCAACAGAGAGGTTCACCAAAGGTGAGGTCCTCTCCTGGGGAGTCTACCTCAGCAGTATCCACCTCTGACAAGGCATACCCATGATAGGAAGGCATCTGAGAGGCACAGGAAAGGGAGTCCTCTGAGGAGGATTGTGAGGAATCTTCAGCTTCAAGGGGAAGGGGATCATCAGTCTGAGGCCTGGGACTAATAACTAGAGGGGAAGCAGTCACTGAAGGCCCAAGGGCCATGAAGGCATTAAATAAGCTATGAGAGAAAGCCTGACAATGAGGCAAGCTTTCAGGAGGAGAGACATGTTTTGTCTTTTGCTTCCTTTTTAAGGAAGAGGCAGGCCTTGAGGACGTAGGGCCTAAGGAAGGCCTAGGTTCCAACTGTTGAATAGCAGTGGAAAAACCAGTCTGGGAGTCCTTTGCGAGCCGTGGTTTCCCTTGTTGTCGGTGCCTGATGTCTGCAAATCCTCCACAGACATGCTTTCAGCCCTAGGTTCAGCAGCCTCCGGAATGTTACCCGCTGTACCTGTATCGGCTGATTCCATACGTTCCTCCAGGCGAATTCCGGCCACAGGGGGAATGCTGGGTGGAGGAGGGGCAGCAGTAGATTCAGACCTGGAAAGTTTGGCCTTTTTTGGTGGCTCGGTGGTCTGACCGGATGGCCTTTCCATCACTAGAGCCAGATGTTTAAGGCACTGGTTTTCTGGGTAGATGTTTAAGGAGTGCAGACAGTTGTGGAGAGTCTTAGGAATGAAGGCCTGACAAATTGCGCAGGTTTTATGGTCATGGTTATGCCCTAGGCAGAGGTTGTTGGAGCACTTATGGGGAAGCTGACATCCGTACTTACACTTTCCTTTCCTGGATGACATGAACTTGAGCAAGCATACAGTGAACAAAAAGAAAAGAAGAAAACGGCCTCAATGGGGTACTTATCTTAAATTCGAAGGATCCGATGGCAGAGACGGCAGGATGAGCTGATGTTCGACTGGCAGCAGAGAAGTTCTGAAGAAAGGTATGTGCAGGCATCACTTTTATGGCCCACACACCATACAGCCAATGCCAGACATCCAACATATCTCGCAATGACTAAAGCTTTTGTATACTGGCCAGACATAAGGGTAGCTAAGCAGAGGATAACCCAAAGGTGATAAATACTGCAACATGGAATAGAAGGACATCCTAAGAGATCTCTGCAGCAGACTGAGCCATACTTCTGGCTGAACTTCCAGAGCCAAGTACCCTTCCCCTTTGACCAGGCTGACATCATCTTACTTTGGCTTTATCCATGTATTTTGTATACACATGACATATGCCCATACCATCTTTAATGCTTTCCTGTTGTTACTCAGGTTAGATCCCAGGCTTCCAACTGAAAATGTTGCAACTTGAAATGCCAACTGCCAAGAAGTTGGGAAAAAAAAAAAAAAAAAAAGACTGAAACCCAGGAAAAAAAGCAAATCTTGGCGATTGCTCTTCACCTTTAAAATTTATTTTTGCAGGGGATCCACTTGAACATACATACATATACCAACTCAGAGATCACCACACCTCTGAAAAAAGGGAATATTTCAGGAAATGGCCATTTTGGACTTTATGTTCAAGTCCATTGCTCAGCCAGTCCCTGTGTTTTTGGACTTGCTCTAGTGAATCATGGTATTTCAAATGTTTACCACTCTTTCAAGGACAAGTTCTGAGATCTGGAGAATCTAAGTTCTCCTGAGAGAGCTGAATAAGGTGAAGAAAGGGACCAAAAAGCATGCATGCATGCATACATACATACAAAAAGCAGAGGAGAACAGAAAAAAGTACCTGCCCCATCCCCTAAGCACCTGAACCACTGAACAATGTCCCCTTTGTTATGTATCTACCCAGGTATATCCAACAACTGGAACATCCACAGAGGTTCATCATAAAGAACACCGTCTCAAAGCCCTATCCCTGTATTCTGACTGTGTGTGTGTGTGTGTATGGGTGGGGAGAGTAGACTAACAGTGGCAACTCAAAAATCTACTATTACCTGCTCATTAGTCTCGTATGCAAAGCCATGGGAAGAATTATCATGAAATGATCAATAACATAGAAAACCTCCCAGACACTGGGCCCAAACCAATTTGGTTTTGTCAATGTTAGATCATGCCTACTCAACCTGGTGGACTTCTTTGAGGTCATCAAAGCAATGGATGAGGGAAAATGGTTCACACTGCCTATCTTGACCTGGCCAAGGCATATGATAATACCCTATTTGGGCACTGCTGATAAACACAACAGATTAAGTATAAACCCTGTCACACAAAGAAAAAGTAGCTGGCTCACAGACAGGGCTCAGTAAGTTAGAAATGGGGAGTCCACCTCTACAAAGAGGCCAATCACATGTGGAGTCATTCAAGGATTGGTCCTGGGACTGCTCCTTTTTGACATTTATTTCTCTGAAGTCAAGGCCAATGTCAAGGGCCTCTGGCTGACTAAATCTGCATATGATTTCAAATTAGGAGCAGTCACAAAATCCCCCTCTGACACTAACGTTCTCCAGGTAGGGCTTACACAGACAAATGTCTTATGTCAGACCCATGGACTAAAACAAAATGGCAAGAAATGCATAATAGTATTCTTTGGGAAGTCATCCACCCCTGGTAATTAATGTATTGACAACACACCCCCAAGTCAACCCAGTAGTCAGGGTTTTGGGAACCCACATCGATAGCAACCTATTGTTTGACCATCATGTGTCTACAAGTAGTGAGGAAATCATTCCACGTGTGCAACTTATAAAAAAAAAAAAAGGATGACATCTAGGTCAAATTAGGTCATTGCTTTACTGCATTCAGCATTCATCACACCTATGACCTAGTACAATGTCCCCTTTGTTATGTACCTACCCAGGCATATCCAACAACTGGAACATCCACAGAGGTTCATCATAAAGAACACCGTCTCAAAGCCCTATCCCTGTATTCTGACTCCTACAGACTATTGAGGGGAGATCTATGTCTGGCATACAATGCATTGTCAGACTCCACCCTGATGGACCTCCAGCATATCTACGCCACAAAATAAACAGCCCCAGAATTACCTGTTCTAAAGACTTAACCCAGCCTGTGATATAAATAGGACCTACTGGGGAAACAGGTATGTTTCACAGAAACTACCCCTTCTCTGGAACAGGCTCTGCATCCCTGTGAAGCGGAGTTCCTCCCTAACCCAATTAAAGTGCAACTTGGACAACTGGATTGGTAACAAGAAATTCATCCCTTGTTTGGCACTCGTCTCTAATGGACACAGGTAACCTGTAAATGGTTCCTCTCCCAGGGCCATGCTTGTTAATGGTTTATCCCCCAAGAACCTGCTTACATTTATCAATGGTACCAGAACTTGTCAGAGACTTGGAATGCATGGCTAGGCTTAAAAAGGTCACTATGGTCATTAGCTTAGTACACATCTATGAATGTATTATGGAAAGTCGCCTACACAACTGCACTATGTTCTTCATGTAGGTAACTGCTGTAGTTGTAGCCTAAGAAAATGATTCCAATAGTTGGCTTATTGCTTGGTAGAAGAATGCAATATGCCTTTCAATGTGGCAGAGGTGAACCCAGCTACAGCCCTGGAAATTGCATCTCGAGTATAATGTTTTGAGAAGTTATAAACAGAGGACCATGTGGCTGCCCCCAAGATGTCCCCACACCCCCCTCCATTCCCTTATCATGCATAATACAGAAAGTATCTAACAGTCACTATCCCAAATGAATTCTTCTTCCCCAATAGTTCTTATCCCATCTTCTTTGCCTTCTACTACTTGTTTTCCAAGTCTGAACAGAAACTAAATATATAATAGCCTACTTCTCACTCACTCTTCAAACTTCAATTATCTACTCTTTACTCAGTTACCAACAGTCAGCCTGGAGATAAGTTGTAACCAAAGTTTTATCTTTAAATACACACTGTGTAGCTGTAACCCTGTAAAATTATACAAGCTGTGTAGATCTATCTTACCTTCCCCATGTACTGTATAAAATCATCACTATGTCTATATTTAGACAATGTTTATTGTGTGGAGCTTTTCTCCCCGGGCCTCCACTGAAAATGGGTTTCTGCCCAGCCAGACTTTCCCGGTAACCAAATGTAAAATAATGTCCTTGGTACTATCCACTTGAGAAAGTAATAAATAACTATTGTGCCCTTGTAGAATTGAGTCCTACAAAGTTTAGCTATGACTTTTAGGAAACATAAGTTTATCATTTTGGAAGTTATCTGTTAATAGACTTGTTTCTTCTCTGCAAAGGGGTAAAACTGTTCAAGATGCCCTCCATCCTATCCAAGGAGTAGTATCTCAGTTGTCTATGTACATCTGAAGACTGCAAAATCCTCTCTATGTTGTTCTAAGAATTACAGAGAAAAAGTAGGAAGCTAATCTATTTGATTCAGGATCATGTCTCACAACCTTTTGACAAGAGGAGTTAATGCACAAGGTTACCCTATGCTTATAGAATATCAGTTGTGTTTCTTTGCACATCAAAGCCTGAAGTTCAAAGCATTCTTTACTCTTGAGACATCCTA
Source organism: Protopterus annectens (assembly GCF_019279795.1). Classification (NCBI taxonomy): domain Eukaryota; kingdom Metazoa; phylum Chordata; order Ceratodontiformes; family Protopteridae; genus Protopterus; species Protopterus annectens. Next base: position 1,084,092,047 of record NC_056744.1, on the reverse strand, counting down.
CTGAGTATAGCCTAACATCTGTAACAGCATACCAAAGCCTTTACACCTTCCATGCAAAAGGATATTCCAGAGCACAGATGAACCAAAATAAGCTCTTGATCTGGATTGTATGTCCAATTTGTAATGTGAAATGAGGGTATAAACCTTGGACCAGGTGGCTGCTGCACAGATGTCATCAAGAGGTACTCCGGAAAAGAAGGCTGTCGACAAAGCTACAGATCTAATAGAATGGGCGTTTCAGCATGTAGGCAGTGATAAACCCCCTTCTTTGTAAACACATGATATACATTCAGACAGACAATTGGAAAGAGTGACGTTGGACACCCTCCCCCCCCCTTCCTATGGTGACAGTGGTGTAAGACAAACAACTGATCAGTTTTCCTACAGGTTTTGTCCAATGTAAACAGAATTTTAACTGACTGTGAATATCCAGCATGTGCAATGTATCTTCAGCTTTGTTTGAAAACTTTGGGAAAAACATAGAAAGACTTCTGGATTTGATGGTTGATAGACTTAGAAACCACCTTTGGAATAAAGGAAAGGTTGGTTTTCTAGCAGACTGTCTTTGTACAAAACCATGTACAGAGGTTTTGCAGACAAGGCATGGGAGCTCCTAAATTCTCAGAGCAGAAATAACAGCAACTTGAAACAGACTTTTCTATGATAACAATTTTAAATCAATTTTAGCAGCAGGTTCAAATGGATGACTAGATAAGGCTTGCAGTAAAACTTTAATATCCCAGGGAGGAACCAGGTCTGTAAGTGGGGACATAGAAAGGTTTGTATAAAAAAAAACTTTAGATAGTCTTAAGAATGCAATGGGTGAGTGATACTCTAATATGACAGGAATACATGGCTGCTAATTGTACTTCGATAGTGGAATGGCTAGCTCTGTTCTGAAAAAGATGGGCAATAAATTCCAAGATTGCTGGAAGACTAGCTGAAACAGATCAAGACTGTGTTCAACTTCTCCTATGGATAACCCTTTCCATTTGCTTTTGTGAATCTTGCATGTAGAAGGTTACTGGGAGGGAAAGTCTAGGATATGAACCGAAGATGAAAACCTGTACTGTCTAGCCACCATTGAAAGTGGAGAATCCATGTGGTCAGTTTGAAGGACTACAAGTCTGGATAGGGTGACCCCAATGGGAGAGACAGTAGATCTAGAGCTGAGCCCAACACTTAAGGAAGGCATACTAGATGAGGCCAGAGGAAGAGAAACCATACTTTTCAAGGCCACAAGGGGGTTATGAAGATAACTGCAAACCAATACTTTTTGTAAAAATTTTGGAATGAAAAGGAATGGGAAGGAAGGCATAAAGAAGTTTTGGCAACTGACTGTGGGTAAGAGCATCCCTTAGTGACTCTCCCTGCTGGGGGATCAGAGCAAAGAATTTGCTGTAGTTTGCATTGTGGGGAGATGCAAACAGATTGCAGCAAAGTTGGCCACAGCAGCTAAATATCTGCTCTGTGACCACTAGATTGACAGACCACTCATGAAGGAGAAGGATAGACCTACTCAACCTGTCCACTAACACACTGGACTTCCCTGGAATATGCATTGCTACTAGAAAGTGGTGAAAAGAGATCACCCACTGCCACACTTTCATGCCCTCTACACATAACAGAGAAGATAGGTTTCCTTCTTGTTTGTTAACGTACCAGACAACTACCATCTTTGTCTGGATAGGTATTCATATTCAAGTGGAGAGAGTCCTGAAAGGCCTGCAGTGCAATGGGAACTGCTCTCATCAACCAGACAGTGATTTGTAGGCTGGCCTCATGCCACACCCCACGGACTCTCTTTTCCCAGGTAACACCCCCACTCCAAGTGGGAAGTGTCTTAGGTCACCATGGCTTGGGGAGAGAGAAGATTGAAGGGATATCCTTGTGAAACATGTGGAGACTCCAACCACCACCTGATATGTTTTGCAAATCTTTGTTAAACAGAATGGGAATGCTGCGGTCTTATTGACTAATGGACAGCAAAACTCCATTGTGGAACTTTTATATAATATCTGGCCAAGGGAACCAAGATGATCAATGTTGCCATGCAATCAAGAAGATGGGAGAATTGTTTTTCCTGGTGGCTTCCAACAGCCCAAGACAGCAAAACACCCAAAGTTTGTTGAATGGATGCAATCCTTGTTTGGAGAAGTTTTGCAATTTGGAGCTTGTGTCCAACTGAGCTCCTATGAACTCTAAACACTGAATTGGGCAAAGTTTGGACTGAGTTAAATTCACTATAATGCTTAGGTTTGAACACAGATGGAGCAAGGAGTCCCTGGCTTGGATGAATAGATCCCTGGTAGGGGCAGTGATGACCAAGTTGTCCAAATAAGGGAACAGCCATAACCCCTGCAGTCAAAGACAAGCTGCTACTACTGCCATATACTTGATGAACACCCGCAGGGCTTTGATCTGACTGAAAGCCAGAGGTCAGTACTGAAAATTACTAGCTCCCAGCCAGAAGCAAAAGACACTTCCTGGTGTGGCTGTCCATCTTTACAAGGCAGTCACATCCTAAAAATTTATTCAGCAAATCCAATAGTTCTCCCTCAGTAAAGAATAGACTGCATCATAACCAACTGGAATTTTGTTTTTCTTATAAATTTGTTCAAGACCTCTTGGATGACTTGATTGTTTAGAAGCTTTATTTCTGAAGTGGCCTCTTCCCTTTGAGAGGGTGGTATATCAGGAAGTCTTTTGGGGGTTAAAGGGAGGGAGTGGAAGTGAATGAAGTAGCCTCTGGTTATGATTCTCTGCACACATTTGTCTCGAGTGATGGATGTCCAGGTTGTTGTATGCACAGATAAGCAGCCCCGACTGTGTCCAGAGCACAGCAGTCAGGCAACTGTCCAGGAACTTTGAAGCCTTGAGTCTGCAGACCACATCTGCCCCTAGGGGAATGTCCATTATAAATGTTTCTCCCTCTTCCATGGTGGGCTCTGTCTTCCAGAAGTGTCAGGTGAAAACCCCTGAGTTTTGCAGAATCAAATTTTCCTTTCTTTTTGGATCCAGGAAAAGGTTCTTTGAGGAGTGGAACATTTCATTTCTATGGCAGAAAGGGATTTAACATAATTTTTACTTCAAGAAATTGTGTCTTTTACTTTAGGACCAAAGTGCATTGAACAATCATAAAAGGCATTCACAAAGAATGCCTTAAAATGTTCCACAAAGTCGCATAGCCTCATCCAAGCATGTCTTCTGATGGATATGCCCATGAAAGCTGCTCTAAACACACCCTCCGTGGCACTGGAAATAAGGAACATACAGACATTAGACAAAGATTGGAGGGTAGCTAGCTAGGGATCAGTAGACCTTCTTTAATCCACAGACAAGGTCCCGTAGAGAGACTTTGAGATCTCCTTGGTCAAATCCCTTCAAAACATGTAACGTGCCAAATGATTCAACACTCTCACCAAGCAATTAGATAAGGTATAGACTCCCTTCTCAAATCTGTCCAATGTGCAAAACTTCTTCAGCGGATGGACAGAGGAATCTTCTGCTAGTTCCTTTTCGGTGGCTCCCACTGCAACCATGGAATGCACAGCTGGGCCCTTGCTCTAATGGAGATGATTCTTTCAAGCAAAGAAATTATCTGGCTTCTTAGGCACTGGTTCAGCTGTGTTCGGCTTCTTCCACCTCCGCCTAGAGAGGTCTACCATCACATCCGCATTCAGAGCTACAAAACGAAGACGGGCCATAACCAAAAGCCTCAATAAAAATGGACTCTTCTGGAGAAAGCGTTTGGGAGAACCATCCTTTTTTCTGTTTAAGCAGTTCAAGGATTTCACTGAATGAATGTCATCAAGGGAGATCTGGGAGAACCCCCTCTTTCAAAATCAGTACCAATGGTGACAGATGTCTGATCCAGGTGCCTCCTTTTGCAGGTAAGATTACTGTGTACCTCCTTAGTGGGATGGTCTGGTGAGTACTCAGAAGTTGAAGTGGTCTCTTCTAGAGGAGCCAGCTCAAGACTTATGGATAGCAGCTGTACAGACAAGACTACAGTAGGTTCTGGACCCTGGGAAATCCTTTAAGGTAGGGATGGATCTGAGCTTGAGGGGGTAAGTCTTCTCTCTAGGATGATATGAATCTAGGGAACCTAGTCTTAGCAGCAGAAACTGCCAAAATACACAACCTGGGATACCAAACTGCTTGAATTCGAGGGTGATGACAGAGCCAAACTGTAACACCGAGGCTCCAGTAGGAAAGAATAGTTCCCAAGACCTCAGTTCTGTACATACCCTGTCAGTCGGCACTAACCTTTTGGCTCTTGAGACTTGAAGCTCTCAGAGCTTTGAAACAAAGAACTCATTGGCAATGGGGAAGGAAAAAACCTAGGCTCCAATGTAGACCTGCCTCTGGTGATAGTTAGATCCAAAGGCTCTGATCTGAAAGGACAGATCACAGAAGGAGCAAGAACTGAATTGAAGGAAGACAACAACCCCCCACACCCCAGATGCAGGCACTACATGTGTGTTCCACAGTAGACTCGATGTCCAGCTGGATCTGGGTACGAAGAAATCTCATCATCTTGCCCATGCCTGTTTCATTAAGGCTTCTAGAAGATCTGGCTGATCAGAACAATGAAGGAGAGGGGGGAGCTAGACTGATGGTACAGGTTTTCCTGTAGTATAAGTGAACAAAGGAGAAATTGGTTCAAGTAAAAAACTTTGGAAACCAGAGCTAAAGAGGATGTATGGTCCCAGAGATCTTTTTCCTCAAAGTTTTAGAGCTTTCTTTTTCTTTGTTTTTTCCTTTGATTTTTTCAGCTGGAGAAGGAAAAGAAGATTTAACAGAAGTTGAAGATGTACTTTATTGTAGGGGATGGATGAAGCCTTTGAAAAATAGTTAATTTCAGTGCTCCAAAAGGGAGCAAGATATGTCTAAATTTTTGGGACCCAGGCAAAAGCCACATTAATCATATGCATCATAACGGAGTAATTTGTGGGCACAGACCACATACTATTTAAACCCTAATGATTTGTCCAACATCCTTAAAGGAAAAGGACAAGAGGGAAAAAAAGGAGGATAGAAACACTTCTCTGCAAATAGTAGTAAAGTACAGTAAAACTGCAGTTAACTATGGATTTTTTTTTAAAAGAGAAAGAAAAAGTCCAATGCTCAAGGTTAATAAAGAATGAGTTTAGGGGAGGAATCAAGAGAAAAGGATAAAGGAAAAAACTTATTTAAAAGTTATATTATTCACTTATCTACTATCAGAGCACCACTAGAGCCACCCTATCACTTGTGATGACAAATGAGATCAGAGGCTGTTGAGTCTACACAGGGCAATTATATGCAAGGGGAGGAGTCTGAGCAATGGATCCAAAGCTTGAATTTGTCCGAAGACAGATCTGTCGACTCACACATTGAGGAACGGGCAGAAAAGACAATAATGGACCAGATGAACATACCAAACCAGAACAGAGCAACTCACAAATAAGAAAGGACCTTAAGGATCCCCACAGGAAAGAAAGTCTAGGTCATAATTTAGATATAAAATTGAAAACCTCCATTTACTCGCATAGGATTTTCTAATAGTGGTTCTTCTGGCCTCCAGGAAAACCCCAAAGAACATACTCAGAAAACCGGTACCTGGATGAAATCAAAACCCTATCACCCAAAGTGTCAATTTAAGGGCGGACAAGTGAGGGTGAATGGCAGATCCCTCGTTTTGGGTGAAGATCCATCCTGTGAGATGACGTGTGATGACTACCTCTGGTCACGTAAAAAAAAAGGGGTAACAAGTGCTGTTTGGGCCAAAAGGAAGTTACCAGCAAGATTTTGGGTGTGCCCCAAATGATCTTGTGCAGGACCTGTGGTAGCAGGGGAAGAGGGTTATACAAGTACAGAAACATCACCTTCCAGGAAAACTACATGGCATCCACTTTCTAAACCAGAGGACCTGGTGCTCTGGAAAAGGACTGAAGACACTGTCTGTTCAGTGGGAGGCAAAAAATATGTACTTGAGTACCACCTCACTGATGTACAATGTCCAGTAACACCTCCCTGTGAACCATCCATTTGTGAGGATTTGTCCTAGACATACTCAGAGTCTGCCACCAGATTATGCTCTGAAAGGATCTAAACCAACTGAAGAACCAAGTAATGGCAGACTGCAAAATCCCAAGACTGAATAGTCAGACTGGAAAGAATGCAAGACTTTTTGTCCCTTTGTTGATGTCCCACATGACAGTGGTACTTGTCAGTTAAAACTTTAGAGGACCAGGAATACAAAGGAGTGAAAAGCATGGAGAGCTGCAAGTACAGCCCTCATCTCTTTAATGATGACATGGCCTGCCAGTTGCTGATGGACCACAGACCCTGAACGTTTACATTGTTGGGAGGATGCTCCTGAGCAGGAAGGGAAACCTGAAAAGGCAAACTTCGATTCAGGGAAATCTGGTACATCCACCAGCAGAGGTCAAGTTTGAGATAAGGTATGAAGGGGACTGTAAACTCTCGAGGGTGGCAGAGCTGCTACCAAACAGTGTTAAGATAACACTGAAACTTCCTCATGTGGACTGCGACAAAAGGAGCCAAGGGAAAGATGGATGCCATGTATCCCAGCTCAGGGAAGGACTGGAAGAGGAAGAACATACTGGAAAATAAGCAAAGAGAGGACCTTAGGAGGTGGAAAACAAGCAAACATGGGAATGGGTTGAATCCTGCAGCCCAAAAACAACTGGTCCCCAAAGGGAATCACAGTCTTGTAGAGACAGAGTGCGATCCCCACATTGTATAGAAGCAGTATAGTGGAGTAAAGATTTTGTAGCAGTCATTGCAGAGAGGGGCTTGAATTAGAATATTTGCATTCCCTGAAATCTGCAGAAGGCTACCACAGAGGGCAGACATTTGATAGACCCTTAGAGCTGTAGAAAGACCAAAAAGCAAAGCAGAGAACTGATAAGGAGGAAGAAACAGAGAAATGTTAAAACTTCCTGAAGAGAGGGTTAATAGGAAAATGGAGGTAATTGCCTTTCAAATCCAAAGATACCAGACAAACTTGAGGAAGCAACAGAGAGAAAAGTGTCTGAAGAGACAATATCCTGAAGGAAGGGTCCTTAAGAACGTTGTTGAGAAAGGACATGTCTAGGATGGACTTCCATGACTCCTCCCTTCCTGAAAACCATAAATATTCTGGAATAAAAAGCTTGTTCCCTACTGATACAAGGGAACACGGTTGGATGGTTCCCTGATCCACCAGATCCTGGAGGACCAAATAAAAATAAAGAAGCAGGCAAGGATGAGGCTGAGGAAGCCAGAAAATGGAGAAAGGAGCTTCCAAGGTATTAAATAACAATTTTGGATGAAGGAAAGCACTCCGGCACCTGTAGTTGTCTGCTGCCAAACAGGAAAGCAAATCAAGAGAAAGGGTTAGCCTGCCTGAGAGATGAATCTGGCAAAGAAGGGAAGGCTGGATGTTAAGTAGAAGCAGATTTGACAGGAAAATTGGTCTTGAACTCTGATTAGGTTGGTCTTGGGAAAACCTGCTTATGAACTTTCTCACTCCTAGCAGGTTGGTTAGGCTGCTTGTGCTCAAAAGATTTACATATAGCTCCTCTGGAACTTAGTTACAGAAGGAAAGATTTGCTTTAGGTCTTGCATAACCTTACCTGTTATCCTGAAAAGCTTTAAACAATTCTGCAGCAGCAATGCCAAAAAGACTCTGGTTCTCTACGGGGGAATCTAAAAGTTTTTCTTTAATGTCCTCGGGTAAGGCTTGAAGGATCAACCAGGAGTATTTCCTCATGACAGAAAGTACAGTTTTGTACCTACCATAAATGTAGATGTCCGAACAGGATAGCATCTGCAGTCCTAACAAATGGGTTGTCCTGTCGTCAGGCAGCCCTTCGGTCGGCCGGATTCCAAAGTCTGGGTCTGGCCTCGGCTGGTGTCGCACTTCACCCGACGTCATCTCTGCTGGTCTTCGGGTATAAAGGCATCAGCCGACGCCATTTTCCTCAGTGTTTCTTGCCCCAGATGCCAGTTGCCCTCTTGGAAAACTAAATTTTGGGTAAATGCCAATGTTTCCAAAAAAAGGTAGGCAAACACAAAAATAAGCATGTATGTACATATATACAAACAAATACACCATAAGAGATCCCCCAGCTAGCTATTAGGAGGGTAAATACCCTAGGAATACCACAGAGGGGAAGGAGGGTGGTAACCCTGACTGCAGATGCTATCCTGTTCGGACATCTACATTTATGGTAGGTACAAAACTGTACTATGTCCTTCAAGGATGCATCTGCAGTCCTAACAAATGGGTAGAATACCATAGCCAAACTAGGGAGGAGGAAGAAGAATTATGGTGTAGTTAGGATCCCTTGCAATACAGCAGTGGCAAACCCTGCTCGGGATCTAGAGTATAGAGGTAAGTTATAATGCTTGGCAAATGTATGCACGGAGGTCCAAGTAGCCGCCTCAATAATGTCCTTGGTAGCCACTCCTCGTAAGAAAGCTGTGGTAGTGGCTGTAGCCCTTGTAGAGTGAGGTCTTATGTTCTGTGGAATTGGCTTTCCATGGTAGGAGTAACAGAATCTTATGCAATTTCCTATCCACTTGGAGATTGTCTGTTTGGAAATTGCTTTTCCTTCCCTTCCTGTTGCATAGGCTACTAGAAGCTGGTCAGTTTTTCTATTGCCCTTGGTTCTGTCCAGGTAGTAGCGCAACTGTCTATGTACATCCAAGGTATGCAGCAGTCTTTCCCCCCTGTTCTGTGGATTGGGAAAGAAGGTAGGTAGGTGGATTGCCTGGTTTAGAGACACTCTGGATACCACCTTAGGCATAAATGTAGGATTAGTTCTCATGGATACTCTATCTTGATGGAAGATTAGGAAGGGTTGTACTGCCATTAAGGCCTGTAGTTCCGAAACCCTTCTTGCTGAAGTAATTGCCAGTAGGAAAGCAGTTTTCCAGATTAGGTGTTGAAGATCTGCTGTTGCTGCTGGTTCGAATGGAGGGAGTGTCAATTTTTCTAGCACAAAGTTCAAGTCCCATGCTGGTAATGGTGGTTTCCTAGGAGGTTTTACATTCTTGATTCCTCTAAGGAACTGCCTGAGTAGAGGATGTGAGAAGACAGGGGGATCGAAGCTGTATTCTGCAGAAATAGCTGATGCATGTATCTTGATGGAGGAATAGGACAGGCCTGTATGGAGAAGCTCTGCCAAATACTCCAGGATGTTGGCAATATCTATCTTTGACACATCTTTTCCTCTTTCAGTGCTCCAAATGACAAACCTTTTCCATTTCCCTGCATAGTTCCTTCTTGTAGAAGGTCTACGGGACTCCAGGATAATGTCTTTAACCCTTTGGGATAAATCTGGGTTAGTTGCTGTTATGTAATGTTCCAGGCAGTTAGTTGCAGAGTTTTTAGATTTGGATGCATGATGTTGTAGTCGTTCTGAGTTAACATCAAAGGCATCAGGGGTAGTGTCCACGTTCTCCCCCGAGACATGTTCCTCAGCAATGGATACCAGTGTTGTCTTGGCCAATTTGGAGCTATCAGAATTATCCTTGGACGCTCCTCTTTGATTTTCAGTAGTACCTTGTGCATCAAAGGAAGAGGTGGAAATGCATATGCTGTCAGGCCTTTCCAACTGAAGGATAGAGAGTCCACCTTCCATGCAAGTGGGTGGTATGTCCTTGTGCAGAATTTCTTGAGCTGGTGATTGAGTGGGGATGCGAATAGGTCTATTTGTGGCATTCCCCATTTCTGTGTGATGGCCTTGAAGATGTCCGTGTGTAGCATCCATTCGTGAGCATCCGAGGTAGTTCTGCTTAACATGTCTGCTAGGATGTTTTCTTTTCCCGGTACAAATATTGCCTGTAACTGAATGTTGTAGCTCAGAGCCATATTCCATAGGTCCAGAGTCATTCGGCATAGGGGGTATGAATGAGTGCCTCCCTGTTTGTTGATGTACCACATGACTGTGGTGTTGTCTGTCCTTATAATCAAATGGCCTTCTTTGAGGAATGGTCTGAAATTCTGGATTGCTAGTTTTACTGCCAGCATTTCTTTTTGATTTATGTGCAGGTGCAGTTGATCTGGGGTCCATAATCCTTGTATGCATTTGTCTAGCATGTGGGCCCCCCAACCTAGGTCTGAGGCGTCCGTTGTGATGGTTTGGCTTGCTTGGAAGTTGTGGAAGGGCAAGCCTGGGTTTGACTGGCATGCTTGAGCCCACCATAGGAACTCTTGTTTCAGGCATGGGATTAGTGGTATTTCGGTTTCCAAGCTGTGCCTGTGTTGAGACCATAAATTCTTTAGGTACCACTGTAGTTTTCTCATATGTAGTCTGGCATGGGGGACCAGGATTATGCATGATGCCATGAAGCCCAAGGCCTGCAGTACTTTCCTTGCTGTTAGTTTGTTCTGCTTTGTTAATGCCAAGAAGTAAAGAGGGAGTTGTTGTTGTTTTTCTGCAGTTAGGAATGCCATCTGTTTTACTGTGTCCAATTCTGCACCCAAGAATGTTCTTGTTTGGGATGGTATTAGTCTTGACTTTTTAAAATTGACTGTGTATCCCAGGGCTTGTAGTAAGCAAATGACTCTTTGTAAGTCTTTTGTCAGCTTGCTTTTGTTGTCCGCTTGTATCAGGCAGTCGTCCAGGTATGGATAAATTTGGATTCCCTGTAGCCTGCAATGAGTGATTACTGATGCCAGGCATTTTGTGAATACTCTGGGCGCAGTAGATAAGCCAAAGGGCAATGCTGAGAATTGATAATGCTCTGATCCTGCAAGAAATCTGAGGTATCTTCTGCAATTTGGTCGTATGGGGACGTGCAGGTATGCCTCCTTGAGATCTAGAGTTACCAGCCAACACTCCTTGCCCAGCATGGGAAGAAGTTGCTGTAGGGTCAGCATTTTGAATTTTGGAACAATGATGAATGTGTTTAAGGCGGACAGGTCGAGAATAGGTCTCCAACTTTTCTCTTTTCTTGGTACTAGGAAGAGTCTGGAGTAGAATCCTTTGCCCTGTTCTGTTGGTGGTACTCTTTCCACAGCTCTCATCTTTGTTAATTGAGCTATCTGTTTTAGAGCTTCTGTTTTCTGATTTGGAGGTAGGTTTGGCGTTCCTCTTTTTACTGGTAAGGTGTGGAAATGAAACCTGTAGCCTTGGTCTATAGTCTGCAAAAATCCACTTGTCTTTTGTGATATAGTGCCAATTTTTTGAAAATAAGGCTAACTTTCCACCTAAGGGTGCTGCTATTTGTTCCCTGGTAGGCGGTGTCAGAGCAAAGTCACTGTGATTGTCCTGTTGCAGTGGCAGTGGTTGTGTCTGTGCCTCGCTGGTTATTGCCTTGCCACTGGCGTCCTCTGTAGGCACCTCCTCTGGATTGATTTCTGCCTCTGGAACGCCTATTCCTGTCTCTCCGAGACTTAGAGGAGTCTGGAAAGGACCAATTTTTGGAAGGCCAGTTCCTGCTAAACCTTGGGGGCTGAACCTGTAAGAAATCTTTAACTGTTTGTACAGATTTTGCCTTCTCTTCCATTTTCTTCATTACTTGCTGAGCAGGAGAACCAAATAGACTGGCCTTATCCATAGGAGCATCTAACAGCTTTGCTTTAACATGATCCGGCAAGACCTGTTCTTTCAACCATGCATGCCTTCTTATAACTGTGCCAGTCATGGCTGATCTAAATGAAGCCTCCAGTGCATCATAGCCACATTTTAAAGAATGGTTACTAACCTGCTGAATGTTATTCACCATTTCTAAAACATATTTCTTATCTAAGGAATCATCAGAGGACAGTTTCTTAGTTAACTGATCAAGCATAAACTCTTGGTATTGGATCATATGAAACTGACAGTTCAAAGCTCTAGCTGAGAGAGTAGCAGAGGTGTAAACATTTTTACCCCATCTCTCTAAGGACCTGGATTCCCTTTCAAAAGGGAGAGGGTTTTTTGCTGAGGTCGAAGCTACTGCCTTAGGCCCCTGGGAGATAGTCTCAGGATCTGCAAGTGGGGCCTTGTATAGGTGGTGATGAGTGTCCGATACCCTGTAAAACCTACGAACGTAACCAGAAGACCCAAAAGGGCAACGTTTCAGAGCAAGATCCAGTAGTTCACAAGTAAATGTTAGTAAGCGCTCAATAAGCTGAAGTACTGCACTTAGTAGAAAACTCCCTTGAGGCAAGAAGCTCAAAAAAATTTGTTTGTAAGTTTGTCTTTTTTGTGGATCTAGTACCCTGTAAAACCTATCGGGTTTGGCAGGGGCTGGAGGTAAGGAATCAGGAGCAGTGCAAACATCATTAAATGCATCATCCACAACAGGCAGAACTGGAGGTATAGCTAAGGGCCTATGTTGCGGTAAGTGTAGAAAGGTCCTAAGCCTTTTTCTTGAATCTGAGAAATCTTGTCCCTGCCATTGGAATTGCTCTCTCATGGCATGTAAGGTTTCCCCAAAGGAAAATTCCTCTGGTGGAGAGGCAGAAGGAATAGATTCTTCAGCATCGGAATCTTCATAAGTAGAAAAAGGAGCCTCTGGATGGTCTGTAATGTCTGAATCATCAGAAGAATCATCTGAGGACACTGGCTCTGGGGGCTCTGCTCTAGGTCTCTTTTCTGGAGGCTGAGAGGCCCTGTCTGGGTGAGATTGGGATCCCCTTATTAAAGAGATGAGATCCTCTGCCAGAGTAAGCATTTGAGAACTGGAACTGGGCCTGTGTGAGGGGGGGCTTAACAGTCACTGATTTAGCAGTTTTGGCTGCTTTAGCGCTGGCAAAGGCCTTAATAGACATGGCTGCAGGAGGCCTAGCAGCCCCACGTGCTGGGGTAGAGACATCCAAAGGGATGGTGTCCGATAATTCTAGAGGGACCACATTAGTAGGCAAAACTTCAGAGGCAGATTCAACTAGGGTAGCAGGAGCCTCGGTAGTAGTCATGGATTCGGCTGAAGATTGACCCGTTTGCTCGGTTTCGGCCGAAACAGAGACACCCACGGTTTGCTTAACCGCGGTTTCGGCCGAAACCGCGGACCGCGAGTGTCGGTCTTTTTCTTTGTGTTTTTTAACAATTTGAGAAGTCGGAGGATCCAACGGCATAATGTACGCAAAATCTGAGCCAAAAAACTGTTCAGCAAACTCCGACCGACGCCTAAGCGTTCGTCGGTTGAAGGAAGCACAGGCTAAACAGGCTGCTATGTCGTGGTCTGGGCCTAAACAAGGTAAGCAGTAAGAGTGGAAATCTTTATGAGGTATTTGTTTCCCACAAGTTAAACAGTTATTTACTTTTTCTGACATCGGCTGAGGCAAGAAAGTGTCCCCAACGGGGTACTTAGCTTTTTAGAAGTCTTCGAAGTAGTATTCGGTAGTAGTAATCTCTGGATCTGACCGACCGGCACTTGCGAACAGCTTCTGCTTCGGGCGCCACGCGGCAAGAAAGACTGAGGAAAATGGCGTCAGCTGATGCCTTTATACCCGAAGACCAGCAGAGATGACGTCGGGTGAAGTGTGACACCAGCCGAGGCCAGACCCAGACTTTGGAATCCGGCCGACCGAAGGGCTGCCTGACGACAGGACAACCCATTTGTTAGGACTGCAGATGCATCCTTGAAGGACATCCAGATGTAGCTGTCCTAGAAGGGGCATCAGCAGCATCACAGCTGCATTTAATGGAACAGCAGGCTACCACAGAAGGCAGACCTCTGAAGATAAAGGGCAGAGGTCCGACTGTCTGAATCAGGCAGATCAGCCAAAGTTATTAAAGCTGGATTCAGCCATGGTACACAGAGCCAAAAGCTTCAGACAGTTTTCCAAATGAACAGACGGGGCAACAAACTGTGGAGTGTCTTAGGGACAAATGCCTGACTAATCTCATACTGTGTATGATCCTGTAAAACATCCAAACAAAAAAGGCACTTCTCATGTTTATCTTTGTGGGCAATCTGCCTCCCACACTCACATTTTCCCTTCCTGGATGACATGAAGACAGATTACAAGGAGGAAGAACAAAGGAAGGAACTCAATGGGGTACTTGTCTTTAGAAGGCTCGGTAGATGAACCAGCTACGTCAACAACATATAGACAGAATTCAGAGTAGTGTTCGGACTGGCAACAAAGAAATTTTGAACTGCAGGCATCCATATATCATATAAGTAACATACTTGTATGTAGGACATACGGCTGATGTATGATGCCTGGAAGTTGTAAAGGCTTGGTGTACTGGCCAGAAGTTATGCTATCCTTGGCAGGTTATCCCAAGAGTAAAGAATACTGCCAACAGTGATAAGGAAAAATCTATGGAAATTTTGCAACTTAGTTAGCTTTGACATTTCTAGGATAGGTGTCCCACAGCCCATTTTTCTAGGTAAAAGGATGGGTCGAGTAAAGCCCTCTTGTCTCTTTCCCCCTATGGAAAGGAGTTTACTGTACCCTGCACTAATACTTCTGATAAGAGTGGCCTTAACTTTAGCTCCAGTAGACCATGAACACCTTGTAAGCCTTTTCTTTGAGGCTTGGTCATGAAAAGTAGTTTGCATCCATGGAGACTATGAAGGACCCTCTGGTCTGTGATTACGGTTTCCAAATTATTGTAATGACAGATCAACCACCCTCTGGTGAAAAGAATGGGTAGGGAAGTTTACTAAGCATGCATATCCAGAAACTCTTATAAAACATTTGACTGTTGAGGTCAAAATAAAAAGAAAGTCAGGTCATTTTAAACCAATTCTAACAAGAGGTTATATCATAGAGGAAACATTCTCTAGTCCAATAGGTATTAGCGATTCATATGAAGCTATGGACAGCAATCCATCTAATAATTACATGTCCAGCTTTTTAACAGATTTTTCCACTAATGCCATAGATTTTAAAAATGCCCTAATAAACAATTGGGAGTTTATTTTAGATGACCGTTCTATTGCTAGTATTTTAGGAATGAGACCTTTGGTTACTTTTAGAAGAGGACTAAATTTAAAAGCTCTCCTAGAAACAAGTAAAATTAATTATAGTCAAGCTTGGGGCATGTACAAATGCGGGCGATGTCATTACTGTAAATATATCTGGACAGGAACATATGTGAGAATTAAGGGCATTAAATACAATATAAAAGGAAAATTTAATTGTGAAAGCCAAGGTATAGTATTACCTGGCCTCTTGCAGCCAATGTTCGGCTTTTTATTTAGGTAAGACGGAACGTCACTTCAAGCAACGCATTTATGAGCATTTATACAGTATAAGCAGAAATGCCAATACCAACGCCCTAGCTAGGCATATAGTAGAAAACCAGTCCCATAGTTTCACATTTACAGTGCTAGAACAGGTAGACAGGAATATAAGAGGAGGCCCATGGGAGATTAAGCTCGAAGAAAAGGAATTAAAGTGGCAATTGTTGACAAATGCACAAGTTTTGTCCAGGCTTAAATGAAGCCTACTGTATTAAATGTCTTTTAAAATTAAGAGCATTAGAGAGATGACATATTTATGTTTACCAAGTTTTTTAGTGAAGCCGGTTAGAAATATAAAATGGTCTGAATAAGGCTTTTTGTTAATATTATACATTATATTTTATTTAATTTTTGAGGAAGTTTTGGTTTTTCATATATAATCAGTTTTTGTATATTTAAGAAGCATCTTGTTTAAGGTCAAATATACAAGTATAAATACATATATCTTTTATAAAATGAATTTAAGGGATGTAATTATCATGTGGTTTTAATTAATGCATTCAATTTGTAATTAAGTGAACTATAAAACATATTGCATTTTGGGAGTAATTAATGTCTGAAGTGCATGTAAAATTGTGTACGAAAGGGCTAACTAAATTGTGTGGAATATTACTGGTTTGCTTTTTTGCATTTATAAATTTATGAGTTAGGGTGTGTTTTTTTTATTCCTGTTTCTTTTTTTGAAGATCAAGAGGAGGTCAGACTAGTCACAACAGCTCTAAGGAGGGAGCTTGGACACTGCAGGTTACAGGCTTTCCTCTGTCTTCTGGATACAATTTCTCTTTTGAGGCTGTTTACCTTAGCCTTGCCAAGGTAACAAGGTTGTTCACATTTGGGAATGTGTGTGTGTGTGTGTGTGTGTGTGTGTGTGTGTGTGTGTGTGTGGAACATGTGCTTCACAGATTCCATGACCTTCCCCTTATTCTCCAGCTTTGAGTACATTTTAAGTAGGGGGGTTCAAAGACGGGTTTATTATCTAACAGGGCACTTAAGGAGTCATGTCTTCACATCCTCAGACAAGAGTGACTACTGATAAACTAAATCCTGTAGTAGCATCATGCCCACATTTCAAGGCATACATGTTAAATTGCAAAACACTGTTGATTTGGTTAAAAAAGTACATTTAAAGCTAAAGGATTTGTTGCAGGTATTGCAAAATCTGGGTCTGGCTGTACCAAGACTGTAAAAGCCAAGGCTGTTCAAGCATGTACCTTTCTGTCAAATCCATCAGTCAATCTGCCTTCCTTACCAGCTACACCCAAGAACCAGTCTAGTTCCACTTGTAGATACTGGGGGCAGTGTACAAGTCCACAATGAGTTTTAGTACAAGTTATGATAGTCCTGAACCCTACACGTGATCAGATCTCTTGGGAAGCAGGGGTTGAGAGTCTGGCTCCAGTTAATTAACTTCAGAGGCATTCAAGGAGGGCTTCCCTAGAATGAAAGTACCGTCAAAGGCTTGGGTGGTCCTATTTTTAGAAGGTTCAGTTACCTACTCTGGGAAGCAGAAGCCTTTTGAAACCGCCATTGGAAATGCTCCCTCATAAATTTGAGGGTATTTACAGAGGAATAAGAGTCAAAGACTTTTAGATGAGAGACCTCCCTCTTCCTTTTGGAGGGCTGAACTCTAGACTCAGAGAAGAGAGCAGGTTGCAAGCCAAAAAGAAGCCTGTAGTTCAGAAAGTACAGTTGTGTATACTTACCATAAATGTACATGTTAGAGTGTATTCACTATTGCAGTCATCACCTGTGGGTTATCCCTGCTATGGTAGCCCTCGGTTGGCCAGAATACCAGAGTCAATATTTTGGTGCGCCGGCTGCAGTTACCTGTAGTCTGACGTCAGGTCGCCAGTGCTATAAAGCAAGGCAGCCAATGTCATTACATCTGTTTTTCTTTCTCTAACCCGTCAGAAGCACAAGGGAAAAGAGAGAAGTGGTCCTGGTTGCTAAAAGCCAGCTTGAAAAGCTTGTGCCCCCCCTAGGGGAAGATGTTAAATGGGGGATGGAGGAAGGGAAACCAAGACTGCAACAGTGAATACACTTGAATATCTACATTTATGGCAAGTGTACACAACTGTACTATGTTCTTCGCGTTCACTGCTGTATTCATCACCTGTGGGAGGATTCCCAAAGCTGAGAAAAGGAGTGGAAGGATAGGTTGAGTCCTAGGTATGGGTCAGGAGGCCCTGCAGAATTGCAGAGGCAAACCCTGCCCTAGACTTAGAAAAGAGAGGTAGGTGGTGATGCTTGTAAAGGTATGGCCAGAGATCCAGGTGGCCGCTTCCAAGATGTCCCTGGTAGGTACTCCTCTGAGGAAGGCAGTGGAAGTTACCCTAGAGGAGTGGGTACGGATAGACTTAGGGATGGGTTTCCCAGGTAGTCTGTAACAAAAATGGATAAGGTGTGAAATCCATTTGGAAAGGGTATGTTTGGAGATGGGCTTCCCCTCTGCCCCTGGGGCAAGGCTTACAAGAAGCTGATCTGTTTTTCTGAATGGCTTAGTACGGTCCAGATAGTATCAGAGTTGTCTGTGCACATCTAGTGAGTGTAGAAATCTTTTTCCCTTGTTTTCTGGGTTGGGAAAGAAGGCGGGAAGGTGTATGGCCTGGTTAAGGGTCACATCAGATATCACCTTAGTCATAAAGGAGGGGTTAGTCCTCAGGGAGACTGTCTGCATGGAAAATGATGAAGGGCTTGACAGCCATGACAGCTTGAAGTTCCGAGACCCTTCTGGCTGAGGTGATAGCTAGTAGAAAGGCAGTCTTCCATGAGAGGTATTTCAATTCTGTTGAAGCAGCAGGTTTGAAAGGAGGTAAGGTTAGTTTTTCCAACACATAATTCATGTCCCAGGGCGGCGTCGGAGGCCTTCTGGGAGGCCTGATATTAGCAAACCTCTGAGGGATTGCTTACTCAAAAGGATGACAGAAGAGGGGTGGGTCTGAATCATAATGGGCAGAGATGGCAGAGGCATGGATTTTAATAGAGAAACAGAGGCCACTACTGAGCAACTCTGGTATATAATCCTGAATGAGAGGGATGGAAGGTTGGGAGGTACTGCCAGCTTTTGATAGTTTCCAGGAGTAGAATCTTTTCCATTTTCCTGCATATGATTTTCTTGTGGTGGGCCTTCTGGCCTCTGTTATGATGTCCAGGACCGGTTTGCTTAATACGGACTCCTTGTTAGTTTTGTGTACAAGCCATGCTGAAAAATTGACAGTCTGTAGGTCTGGGTGCAGTACCTTCACTTCTAATGGGTCAAGAGGTCTGACATCAGGGGAAGCAGTTTTGGGGGCTGTAAGGTCAGACTGTGTAATAAGAGGTACCAATGATGTCTGGGCCAATCTGGAGTAATGAGGATAGCGCCTTTGGTCTCATCTCTCAGCACCTTGGGAATAAGAGGCAGAGGAGGGTATGCATACACAAAGAGGGAGCTCCAGGGGAAGGTAAAGGCATCCACCTTCCATGCTAGAAGGTGATGCTCCCTGGTACAGAACTTGTGCAGCTGGTGACTGAGGTGTGAAGCACAGGTCTCCTCTTCTGGGGTCCCCCACTCCTGAGTGATTTGCAGAAAGATTTCGCTGTGGAGCTGCCATTCGTGGGGGTATACAGTTAGTTTTTGCTTAGGTGGTCTGCCAGTGTGTTGCTGATCCCTGGTAAGTATTGGGCAATTAGGTGTAGCCCCATGGAGGTGGCTGTAAGCCAGAGACCCCTGGCTAATCTGCACAGGAGGTACTATTGGGTGCCCCCCTGCTTGTTGATGTACCACATCACTGTGGTGCTGTCTGTTATTATAAAATGGATCCCTGGCCTGAGATGGGGTTGGAAGGAAGTCGGAGTCTTTTGCACTGCCATCATTTCTTTCTGGTTAATGTGCAAGTGAGGTTTGCTGGGCATTCCAAAGGCCTTGGGTACACCTGCCTGCTAGGTGCACAACCCACGCAATGTCTGAGGCGTCAGTGGTGATGGTCTGGCCTTACAGGCGGAGGATGAAGGGAAGACCCTTGTTCAAGGCACAGGCCTCTGCCCAGCAGATAAATTCAGCCCTTATACATGGGCTCAGAGGGAAAATGATCTCTAGGGACTGAGAGTTCTGACACCAAAGGTTCTTTTAAGTACCACTGAAGTTTTCTCATGTGAAGCCTGGCGAGGGGGATAAGAAGGATGCAAAATGCCATGTATCCCAGGGCTTAAAGTGACTTCTGGAAGCCAGCTGGGTGAAGTAGAGAGGCAGGAAGCTCTGCTTTTCCGGGGATAGGAAGGCCATCTGGTTTGCTGTTTCTAGCACAGCTCCCAGGAAAACAATTTTTCTAATGGGGTTTTTGATTTTTTTTTTCTCGTTGATGGTAAACCCTAGAGAAGTTAGGAGTGATCTGATAAAGAGAAGGTCCTGGAGCAACTTTTCTTTGCACTCTGCCTGAATGAGGCAGTCATCCAGGTAAGGGTAAATCTGTATATTTCTCTGCCTGCAGAATGCTATACCTGGGGCCAAGCATTTGGTGAATACTCTGGGAGAAGTAGATAGGCCAAAGGGCAGTGCAGAGAACTGAAAGTGCTGACAGCCTGCTCTGAAGCGCAGGAATTTTCTGCACATTTCCCTGATGGGGATGTGGAGATAGGCATCTTTTAGGTCTAGTGTCACAAGCCAGACATTTTGTGTGAGCATAGGCAGGAGCCGCTGCAAGGTTAGCATTTTGAATCTGGGGACCACCAAGGAGGTGCTCAGTTTGGATAGATCCAGGATGGGAGGGGGGCAAGTGCTCTCTTTTCTGGGAAAAAGGAATAGTCTGGAGTAAAAAAACGTTCCTGTCTGATCTGGAGGGACAAGTTCTACTGCCCCCTGGGATATTAGAATTTGGACCCGTTTCAATGCCTCTGCCTACTGGTTTGGGAGAGGTCCGGGTACCCTCTTGGAATAGGGAGTTCGCTGAAAGAGAATTTGTATCCCTGAGAAATTATTTTTAAGACCCATTGGTCCCTGGTTATAGAGACCCAATTGTCCTTGAAGAAGGTGACCCTTCCTCCTAGTTTTTGATGAGTGAAAGGAGGGCAGAGGGGGTAGGGAGAGTCATTTTGAGTGCTTGCCATAGAGGTTTGGCTTAAAACTCCCTGCCTAAGAGACAGAAGTGGTCCATTGTTTGCTCCTTTGCTGGCCCTGGGATAGGGGCCAGGATGGCCTGACACTGTGGGGCTTAACTTGGCCCTGTTTTTTAGATGCAGGGAAGGCCTAGATCTTAGAGGGAAAATTCCTGCTGAATCTGGGAGGTTGAACATGAAAAAAATCTTTTACTGTTTGCATAGATTTTGCTTTGTCTTCCCTCTTTTTAAGCCCCTCTTCTGCTTTTTCCTCAAACAGGTGCTCCTTATCTACAGGTGCATAAATAAGTTTAGACTTGACATGATCAGGGAGAGGTTGTTTCTT
The DNA here is from genome assembly GCF_019279795.1 of Protopterus annectens. Taxonomy (NCBI): domain Eukaryota; kingdom Metazoa; phylum Chordata; order Ceratodontiformes; family Protopteridae; genus Protopterus; species Protopterus annectens. The sequence goes on along the minus strand of NC_056744.1, from coordinate 1,084,071,445 downwards.
CAGCCAGGCATGTCTCCTAATAACAGATCCTGTCACTAGTGCCCTGTTAGAGGCTTCTAGGACATCATATCCACATTGTAATGAGTGTTTGGCCACTTGACAGAGTGTAGTAATTCTGCCAGCTCTTTTGAGTTGGGCACAGTCAGGAGAGGTAACGATTTTCTGTTTTAATTGTTCCAAAGTGTGTTGTTGATATTTTAACATATGGAATTGACAACTGAGTGCTCTGATAGCTAAGGTTGAAGAGGTGTATACTTTCTTATCCCATCTATCCAGAGCTCTGGAGTCTGTCAGAAGAAAGAGGATTCTTGGCAGAACTAGTCTTAGCTCCTTTGGGTCCCTGTGTAATGACCTCAGGGTCTGCAGCAGGATTCCTGTACAGGTATCTGTGAGAATCCGGTACTCTGTAGTACCCGTCTGGTTTACCTGGAGCAAGAGGCAGGTCATTAGGGGCTAAGCTGGATTCACAGAAGACATCATGTACCACTTCCAAAATAAGTGTGATGGCCAGGGGGCTGTGCTGGGGCAGGTCCAGGAACTCTCCAAGTCACTTCTTAGACTGTGGGAAGTCCGGAGATTCCCACTGAAACTGTTCCCTGAGGGAGTGAAGGGTTTCCCCAAAACAGAGGTCCTCTGGAAGGGAGGCAGAAGGGATGGATTCCTCTGTATATGAATCCTCAAACAGTTAAGGGATGTTGTTCCTCTTCAAAAGCAGAATAATCAGATTCCTCAGACTCGGTCTGTCATTTTCCTTTTTGGAGTGGGGCCCCAAGTACCTCAGATAAGGGAGATGAGATACTCCACCATTTTAAGCATTTGTGCTTGGGGTGGGGGAGCAGTAGCAAGACGGTGGCTAGAAGCAATTCCCTAGGAGTGGCCTAGCTTCTAGGCCTGAGAGACTCCGTCGGTCTCTGAGATGCGGTAGTCGGATGCGAAGACGTTTTTTGTCTAGAATCGGTAATGCGAAAGGCCTCCTCGGAAGCAGGTGCCTGCGTCGCAGCTCCAGACCCAAATGAGGCAGAGACTGCCAAACCTCAGAAGACGAAGTGGATTTCTGCAGCATACCAGACTCTGAAAGGATCTTGGCAGAGGCCTGCATAGATAGCTAGTCTGGCATCAGGGGCTGCGAAAGTGCCTCACTGAATTCCGGAGAACTGACTACTTTCTTAACGGTAGCATCATCAAAAGGCTTAGCCTTGTGTGGCCTGTCTCTATTTCTACGTTTTTTTTCAGAATGTCAATGGATTGAGGGCTGATTGACGCCATATCTGAAACAGAAGACAGAACATGAATATAATTGTCTACAAAAAGAGCTCTACAGTGAATGGTTCTCACATTAAAGAGGGCACAGGACCAGCAACAAGGGAAGCTGTGGTCTGGGCCTAAACAAGTGATGCAGTAAGAAGGTCTCAGTGTGAGATCTGCTTTCCACAGGCAAGACAATTGTTAACTTTTTCAGACATCGGTCAGTGCAAGAAAAAAGGGTCCCCAATGGGGTACTTAGCTTTAGACGTTTTCTGCTGAAATTCAACTTCTGGTAGCGAATGACTGGCACTCGTGCAAACTGCGTCTGCTACAGGCTCCACGGCAAGAAAGACTGATGTAATGATGTCGGCTACTTTGCTTTATAGCACTGACGACCTGACGTCAGACTGCAGGCGATGGCAGCCGACACACAAAAACACCGACTCTGGTATTCGGGCTGACCCCAGGGCTACCACAGCAGGAATAACCCACAGGTGATGACTGCAATAGTGAAACATGAAGAACATCTTAAAGGTATTTCTTCCATATCAAAAGAAGTCCTCACTTCCTTGTATTACACACTGGTTAGGCCTACCACTGAGTACAATGCCCCTTTTGGGATATACCTTACTTAACGTATATAATGCAACTGGAAAGACCACAGAAATTTGTAACTGGAAAGATCAGTGGCTTCAAAGACCTGAACAAGAAAGACTGATGGCTGTCCCTATACTCAGTTTCATCCAGATTCTTTAGAGAAGACCTGTGCCTTGCTTATAGAGCTATAAGGGATTCAGTAGTCCAAGAACTCTTACACCTCACTAACTCTAATAGTCCAGCTAACACTAAGCCCAGAGATATGAATTTACTCCAATAAATAAAACAAGGAGTGACAGACTGGTCAGGTAGCACATATCCCTTCACCAGAATGAACTCTCTCTCAAAGTTAAGCAGTGTGACACGTCTGCTTTAAAAAAAAGAACACCTAGGTGAACCTTCATAAATTCACCACTGGTATGACTGGCCTGGCCCACCATGAGGACGGAGGCCTAAGGGTGGGTACTTGAAAGGCATAAATGCCTTGTGGCTTATTTGCCTTGTAATGCCTAGGATCCTATAAAATCCTAAGCATGTTTATCCCACTCTTGGAAGGGAAGCTGGCTGGGGCTAAAGGTGACTGACTCACAAAGAAGCAGCAAATTTTGCTATGCAGACATCTACACCTCAGGTGCATAGGTCTTACACAGGGGAGGTGTGACCGTCAGATCTGGGCACCCAAACAGGAGGAGGTCCTGGGATCAAACTTCATGCTGGCATTGCCCTCTCCCTGCTTGATAATTAGGGGGTGCTGTGAAAGAAACATTTGGTCTGCGACAGTCACAATTGGAATGGCTCATCTTGCTTGGGGCTGTCAAGTCAGCCTCCAAAGATGTAGTGCCAGAGACCTCGATAGTAAGAGGAGTCTGTCGGGAGGACTGCTCAAGCACCTCCGCAGAGGTGATGCCCTCATCTTGAAGCCAAATTCTCATTTCAAGGACTTCCTTAGTTATCTTCTTTTTTGAGGCTCACTTCTCCAGTTTCTTTCTGTTTAAGGGCATTTCTGCTGCTCTGTTAATGCAAGTCTGCAAATATGCCATGTTCGCCTAACATGACTGCAAGTTTCCATTTGGTATGGTGCACCTGGAGGGCCTCCTGCATCCTCTTAATAGTCTTAAGATGGACGTCCTAGCAAATCTCTACTATCATAATCAAGATCCAGACCTAGTACAGACAATGGTGATGACAGTCTGATCTTTGTGAAAGATTTGCTGTCAGTCTGCAAACCTGCTCCTTTCCTCAGATTAATACACGTCTTACACCTCAGTGCATAGCATTCATTCACTACCCAGACATCCTAAACACCACGAAATACCCAAACAATCTGGCAAGAATCACTATACTAATTAGTGATATAAGGAAATAAGGAAGATTCTCTACTGGTGTACTTATCTGCTTACCCTTCAGTCGTAGGCTTGGACCGACACACTGCACTACGCTTTCTTGAAACATTCATCAATGCTGCAAGAAAGAACTGAAGATGGTGTAAGCAGACACCATCAATATACCAGGTATGCAGAGAAGTCTAAAGTAAGACGACAGTAGCCCAATTATGGAGAAAGGATGCTCAGACATGAAAGCAGAGTCACTTGATGGACCCAGCCTTAGGCAGAGACCCCTTAGATTATGACTGTAACAGCATCCACATAAGACAAGAACACACAGAGGAGCTAAAAGCTCTTCTCACTTAGACTAGAAGAGATGAAAGGGTCATGCATAACATGGAATATGAGGGGGGGGGGTGTCCTCAACAGAAAGAGGTGGGGAGAGGTACGAGTATCAGACTGTAAGGACCAACTACTCAGTGACTCTGCAAAAGCACTTCTAACATCTACAGGGTAGAGCCAAGGGCCCAGGGAATGGACTACCAGAATAGTTGGTGAAAAAAGTATCCATGGAGGCATTCAAAACAGAACGTACTTAAAACGCAATAAATCCACTAAACAGTTGTAATTAAGAAATAACACATAAAAAGCTTGTAAATGTGAAAGGTCAAAGGTAGGTCTAAGAAACCATGCCAACAGGGTAAGACTACAGTCAAGTTTTTCCAACCTGACAAAAGTAAGCCATCACAGGGAGATGCAACACCTTGGTTTACACTGTACTATAATCAATCCCCAGAAATGTTCAGCTTAACTGTTTTGGTCCTGCCACTCACTGTGGATTTTTCAGACCGACAATGACCACATTTAGCCAGAGGAGAACCCTGAAAGCAACAAATATCTTCTTAACAAATAAAAGAAAGCACTATAAGCAAGAAATTTAGTACAAAACAGGCTAACTTCTTACTGACACAACCTTTCTTTAAATTTCATCTGTTAAGCAGAAGGATTTGTAAAACAAGCAAAAGGGTAAAAGGCTGCATATCAGCAGTGTTAAAGTAATAGCAGTACACAAAGCAATTGCACACAAACTGCTGAGCTCCTCTTCTTCTTAAAAAAGCATACCACAAAGCTTAAATCCAGTTCAAGACCCAAATCTCATGACCTAAGCTATTTTAAACTCAAATATGAAACTCTAGAAAGAAAAATGTAGTAATGCACAATTCTTTTCATCAACAAATGAAACCTCTGTTTGACATCTAGGGCGGCGCAGTGGTGCAGCGGTTAATGCTGTCGCCTCACAGCAAGAGGTTCTCCGGTTCAATTCTCGGCTGGGGTGCCTTCTGTGTAGAGTTTGCATGTTCTCCCTGCGTTCGCGTGGGTTTCCTCCGGGTACTCCGGTTTCTTCCCACATTCTAAAAACATGCTTCTGGAGCATTTCTCCCCGGGCCTCCGCTGAAAACAGGATCTGTGGAACCTAGTCGGACTTGCCCAGTCAACAAATGTTAAATAAATAAATAAAAAATAACCTCTCACAAAAAGTGCTATTCCATTTCTTGCATAAAAAAGGGGGCTCTTATAAAGACCCACTCTTAAAAGACACTGAAGTACAGTCATTAAATAATCAAACAAAACACTATCACTCTTGGTTGAGACAATGTATTTTATTATTAACACAACAAATGATCTCCAAGGGCAATTTTAAAAAATAAATGCAGCAGCAGCTTTTCAGTAAAATTCAAGCGTGGTACTTCTACAAAAATGTGCAGTCAAGCTTCCTTGTCAAATATTTTCTTAACTTCTTCAAAAACCTGTGGTGAATAAAAATAATCAGAATCAATAATTTAACAAAAAGTAAAATTTAGCAGGCAGAAACTACATTTCCATTTTACTAAGAGGAGTAGTAAATACGGAAATGCAATTAAATGACTATGTTAAAAAAAATATTGCAATTAACAGCTCTGCTATACACACATTTTAGCACAAAAAGTCTAACAGATCTCCTACATGCAACATTAATTTCAGCTACTTTCAAACTTAAAAGGCTGAACAGGTTACATTATGCATCCAGTCAGAACAGCGTTTTTCTTTTTTTCTGACAGCAAAAGTGAAAAGTAAATTCATCACTTCAAATTAAAGCACAATGAGTAAGACTAGAAAAAACAAGGCTCATGCTTTACTTCTTCCTCACCTGTTTATTTGTTAGAGGAGCATTCTTGTAAAACTGAGAGCTCTATCATTTTAAGTCCTCCAACAGCATAATACTACTGGTAAACAAATACAGTCACTCTGGACCATTTAAACCGTAAAAGACATAGGCAATAAAGACAAAGGTGTAAAAATATCAAATGCTTCCCTCTTAAATGGCAATGCAAAGTCCATAAATAATGAGCGTACCATCTGACCAGTTGAAAGCTGAAGAGCAGTGAGACACAAACGGGAAGTAAAATTTTACACATGTTCAGATCTTAATACGAACAGTGTACAATAATCACTAGGTAGTGGCTCCAGAAGGTAGCACAAACCCACAAACCCTCAAACCACTGCTGCAGCAAACTTCCCTGTAGAGTTACAATAGACATTCAATTTTACAATGTTTAGTACAGGTCTGCACTCAAGGCCAGGCCTGTCACTTTACTGTAGTAGACTAATGGACATGAGCCCCTAAAAAGTTTTTTCATCCTTTAATCTTTGGTCTGATTACTGCAGTCTCCATTTGCCTACAGTGTGACTGAGTACATAACATAACCATGTAGTCCACAACCATGCTAAAAAAAAAAAAAAAAAAAAAAAAAAAAAAAAAAAAAAAGAGACAAAAAGTAAGAGCTCCACAAAGTCAGTGGAACAGACCCCCCCCCCCCCAGAAGGGCAGTGAAATAGCAGCCCTAAAGCAGTGGCATAGTCAGGGTGCAGCGAAGGGGGCAGTAATCAGTAGATGCTGACTGGTCTTCAGTGCAGTGCATAGGTTTATAGGTTCATACTAGGCTATCTGCCCTGGGGCAATTATAAGCCTAGCCCGATTCTGTATGGCTTACGCCACCCCTTGATTTGAGTATACTGTGCCCTTTTTAAGGTTTAGTTTACTGTGCCTCTGTCTAATAGTGACACGGGAGTAATCCCTGGGACAAACCTACGATCCCCATCCACCTATCGAGATTCTTCTTGAAGAGATTCAGTGAGGTGCTCTGCCTCACATGAACTGGAATTCTATTCCAGAGCAAAGGGAGCCTCTGGGTTATGAACCTGTCCCTCCAGCAAGTTCTATTTATTTCTGTGCTGAGGTTCAAGTCCCTCGAGCGTGTGGCTCTAAGGGATTTAGATTTACTGAGGTGGAGCATGTCCATTAATTCTGGATTTGACATAGCTTTGTATGTCAGGCATAGATCGCCTCGAAGTAGGTGGTATGCAGCTGAGTAGAGCTGGAGTTTTTTTTAACCAAGCAGCATATGGCATCTGTTTGAGACCCTTGATCCTCTTGGTGAGATACTTTTGGGGGTCTTTCTAATTGCTGCAGGTGTCGGGTAAGGTACATCCCAAAAGGGTCATTGTATTTTATGATGGGCCTGATGAGGGATGAATAAAGGGGCACGATTACCTCTCTTGATCTAGATGTGAAACCCTTCGTGATGAGGTGGGCTATGTAGAAGGTCTTTCTAACCACTTTGGCAGTGTGGTTTTCAAAGGAGAGATTGCCATCAACTTGGGTCCCCAGGTCCCTAATAACTTTCTCTGTACTTAATGGGTTTCCACCTATGTGGTAATTTGTGGGCACATTGTTTTTGCCGAAGGGTATGACTATACATTTTTTGGCATTTAGCTTTAAACCATGGCGCTGGCACCAGTTATCTGTCTCTGTGAGACCTTTTTGAAGGATGTTTGTGTCAGCTGGAGAGTTGATTATGGCACCCAGTTTGCAGTCGTCTGCGAACTTGGTGAGCCATAGTCCTCCCACGTTTGCCTGTACCTCGGAAAGGTATATACCGAACAAGAGTGGTCCCAGAACAGAACCCTGTGGGATGCCACTTGTGACTGGTTTCGAGTCGGACATGGCTCCAGCAACTCTCACTCTGTGGGTTCTGTCTTTGAGCCAGTTTGCGACCCATCTTGTGACATAGGGGTTTATATTTAAGCTGGATAGCTTATCTATGATGCCCGAGTGGGGTATTGTGTCAAATGCCTTTGCAAGGTCCAGACAGGCTGTGTGGACTACCTTCCCTTCATCTATGGCTTTGGTGACTGTTTCGAAGAAGTCAACCAGGTTCAAAAGGCAGGATCTGCCCTTGACAAAGCCGAACTGGGTAGGATCTAGTGTCTGTAGGTCCCCAATGTCTTTGTTTATGAGTTCCATGATGATCCTCTCCATAGCCTTGCAGACTAAGCTAGTCAGGCTTATGGGGCGATAGTTTCCAGGGTCCGTAGAGGCTCCACCTTTGTGGAGTGGGATCACTGTTGCTGTACGCCATTCTGTGGGCACATATCCTGTAGTGAGGCTGAGATTGTATAGCTGTTTTATTTGAGGGATTAGTTCCTCTTGGAGTTCATGTAGGACGCAACCTGGGACACCATCTGGTACCATGGAAGCAGTGTTTTTTGCTTTGGAGAGGGCAGCCTTCATCTGAGCATCAGAGATGTTTGGGAGGCAGCCCTCTGCCGGGATAGATACTTGCTCTTTTGAGGGGGAGGGGGTGGAGAAGTTTGCACTGAACCTGTCTGCCAGGATATTGGCGATGTCTGTGGGTTCAGTGTATTTTCTGTCGTTTAGAATCAACTCAGAACAAGTCTGGGAGTTGCATCCTAGGTTTCTAACATAACTGAAAAAAGCCTTATGATTGTCTTTGGTGTCCTGTGCAATTTTTCTCTTGAAGCTGGCCTTGGAGGATTTTATGAGGGATCGTAATTTTTTGCTAGTACTGATCAGAGATACCTTCCTTATTAGGGATTTTGCTCTATCATGTAGTAGCTTCCTCCTTCTGTTGTACAGTTTATTTATGGCAGGGGTCCACCAGACTGGACGCCTGCCTTTGGATGACTGGGTCTTAGTTTTGTTTGGGATAGCATGATCCATGCATTCCTGGAGATGTCCGTAGAATGCGTTTATATAGGATTCTGCAGTTTGGGCCGTAGTTTCCACTGGCCCTGGGGCCTTGAAGGATTCCACTTCGGTTTTGTGAAGTGAGAAGTTCGCTTTTGAGAAGTTTTTCACTGTGGTTTTCTGGGCTGGGGGTGGGGTCGGGATGTGGACATCCAGTGAAATTAATTTATGGTCTGATCTTACCAATGAGGGATATACTTCTGGTGTGGAGCATAGAGTCCCCATGTTGGTAATGATCAGATCTAATATGTTGTCCCCTCTTGTGGGAGTGGTGACTAGTTGTTCCACAGCATTTGAGTTTATAATTTCCAGGAACCTTTGGGCTAAGGTGCTGGGGCTTGAGTAGTGCTCCCAGTCAATGTTTGGGTAGTTGAAGTCGCCCAGTATAATGGTGTTCGGAGAGATCTTCATGTTCTCCAATGTTTTCAGGAAAGCCGAGTGGGATTCCTGACTTTGAGAGGGTGGTCT